>NW_023045276.1:0-8763 GCF_011762505.2 Arvicanthis niloticus | reverse complement strand
AGTAAATTCTTGACCCACCAAGCCTTCCCCCTAGCCCTGATATCTGATGACTTCAATGTATATAGAGATGAACCATCTCTGCTCTGAACTTTCATATATTTAAACTTCTCCTTTCAAATGACATTGTCCTTTATTTTATTATCTCTCATGGCTGCCTTCAGAGTGAATTTCTAAGCTATTTTTATTGTTTAACCCTTTCTTTGATTTCTCATCCTGAGCATAGGCAAAATAGATCTGCAAACCTTATAAGACCTTCATTCTCCCATCCTCCATTTGCCTCTCCAGCTTCCTTTGTCTGAACACACTGGTCCTGACAGACTATGCCACTCTCTGCTTCATGCTTCACAGTTTCTAGAATGTTCCCTGATGTCCAATCTCTGCCCCTGCACATGCAGCTCTGGTGTTTCCCTACCTAACAGCTAATTATTCAGCTCACATTATTACATTCTTGACTTGTTCTAGCTATGCCCCCCCCCCCAAAGATTACTCTCAGATGGTAGCTCTGAACTTATCCTGAAGCTGTTGCCTCTCTCAGGATGCTAAATGTATTTTGAACAGAAGAAACCAATGTGTTCATCCACTGGCACAAAGGCATGGTACAGTGAGTGGTGGACAGAAAGTTTGCTATAATTAATTATTGGGTTATAATGAATTTTGTGAATGGTGTTGGAACATGTGCATTTTTCAGTCTCAAAAATAAACTTTGTCAGTTTCTTAGTGGGAAATAACTCCTGTGTAGAGACAATTTTAAAAATAAAAAAATTTTCCAAATCTTCAGTTTCTTCTTGTTTTCTTCCCGTGGCATTCATGACATAACATGCTGGGGTACATCTAGGAGCTCTGTAACTCCTGAAATTAAGCTGTATCTATCTTTTTCATGTGGGTCCAGAGAAACATGCAGCTTTCTAGGGATAGGGATGGAATACCAAAGTTGAATTATGAAGGAGAGTGGGAAAAAGAGGAGAATGAGAGTGATTTTATTTGAATATCTCCTGTCTTTCTGGGGAGGGGGGGGGGGGGGGAGTGAATGTCAGGTTTGCAAAGTCAATTTTTAAAAGAGTACTGATTGTTTATGTGTTGCAAACTCTTTTCAAATGTCTAAGGTGGAGGAAGGAAAATGTTGAACTTTAGGAGAGGAGTGGTTGGCTTCGTGTTTGAGTATTCCAACAATAAAGATTATTGCAATAACAATGGAGTCTCAGATTGGATACCACAGAGGCCTCCTTTGCCAGCCAGCAATGGACCACAAGGCTATGCCATCCCCAACTCGGCCGGAGGACTGGGACTGGGTCGCCTGGCTCTCTGCCCTAGCAGCTCCTGTAAACTATGCATACTGAATGCTAGCCCCTCTCAAGGAGCTGCTCAGTCACCAAGAGGATGGGGGTGGGGTGGTAGAGAAGCCTGGTGGGGGGAGGAGCGGGGCGGGGCCATTGTGGAGGCTCGAGGTGGTGCCAAGACTGAGGAAGCGACGGCTGCAGCGCGGTGCAGATGGTGCTGCTCCGAGCCCTGCTGACTGGTTACCTTCTCCGGCGTCCTCCCGGCTGCGGTGAGGGCACTGAGTGACAGTCTGGCAAGGCCCAGGTGTCTTGAGGCAGAGAAGGTGAGCGACCCCCTGTGGGGACTGGCGGGTCTGGGAATGGCGGGGAGCCTGGAAGCCTCGGTCCGCGCTGCCGTCGCACCTCAGGCTGCCGAACTGTGTAACCGAGACCCCCGGTTCCCTCTCTGCCGCAGTGTGGCCACCCCAGCTCTGCTGCCTGCACTGCATGGTTCGCCGACCTGTGCGCCCACGTGCCTGCCTCTGAGCCAGAGACAGTGTCCAGTGTCGCAAGTCACTCTTTCCTCCAGCGCTGGTGCGACCCGGGTCATTCATTCCCTGTGTGTGCGAGCATCTGCTCCCCCAGCTTTTGCAGATCAGGGCAGGGGCGCCAGGGGCCTGCGCTGAGGTTCTCCAGCTTCCTCTCACCGCTCACCTCCAGTGTAAGGTTTCTCTCTCTGCCTTGCATAGTTTCCATAAATAAAAAACAAAATAAATCACAGGGTAAATTAAGCAGAATATTGGGAAAAAAGCAGCCAAAAATACTTTTTACTTCTTTTCTAGTAACAATAAGGCCAACTGAAACAATGTGGGTATTCATAGATATTTAGAAATGTAATTTTCAGTAAAGTTTTGCATATATTTGTAAGTGTATGTTCCTCCAAATTACAAGCAGTTTTTCATTATTTCTGCCTAAGACGATGTTGTCTGATTCATGGAAGCTGTAGTCACGGGTTTTGAAGGATGCTGGGATTTGGACTCCAGGCTGCATGAGCAGCAAGTTTTTTTTTTTTATCCTGGAACTAATCTGTCTAGTCCCCAGAACTGTAGTTTATAAAGCATTTAATATAGATTTAAAAGTGGACATTGAGGGAGGAGAAACACATGTGAGCATGATAGGCATGAGGGAAGGAAAGTTAGATGTGGATAACGAGTTATGTCAACCAAAGACAGAAGTGAGTCTGGGTCAAGAAGAGATGATGGGAAAAACCTTTAATAAATACATAAAGTAAGTAATTTATAATGACCTTATTTTATTCTGTGTATGTATGTCTATATGTGTCGTGTTTATATATGGAGGTCAAAGGACAATGAGTAGGGAGGTTGTCAGACCACAGGGATTCTGGTGATAGAACTTGGGTCCTCATGCTTAATGACAAGTGCTTTAAACCTCTTTAAAAATTACATTTATTGGAATGGAGAGATGGCTCAGCAGTTAAGAGCACTGACTGCACTCCAGAGATCCTGAGTTCAATTCCCAGCCACCACATGGTGGGTCACAACCATCTGTAATAGAATCTGATGTCCTTTCTGGTATGTCTAAAAATAGCTATAGTATACTCATACAAATATAATAAGTAAACCTTAAAAATTACATTTTATTATTTTATGTGTGTGAGTGCAGGAGTTGTGTATGTGGATGTTGTAGAAATTATTAATCCCAACTCAAGGGTTCTACCCTGCCTTTGGCCATTTAGTTTCAGATAAAAGACACAATGTTTATATTTACAACAAGCCTTAATTAGCATAAGAGCAGCTATTGATCCTCTAGCTGTTATGTCTCTATCCCAGCCAATAATCCCACTATATAATTTGCCATGTTTTATCTGAGCTGCTTTAACTCCAATTAGCCAACCCACATGGTCATTATTTTGTGACTCAACTAACCCATGGCAGCTTCTTCCCTTTATCTTCTTTTCCCCTCCAGGTTCTTCTTTGATGCAGGGAAAGTCCTGGAATGGTAAACCTACTTCTGTCTCTTCTGTCCAGGTATCAGGTATAGACTGTTGGCATCTCTACTCAGCAGTTGGAATTAATTTTGGGGCAACATCACATAGCATCACTTGGGTCTATGTGTGGACTCTCTTGTCTCTGGGATAGTCAGGCCTTGGAGGCCTGCAATTATATATAATACCTAGTGACAGGACTAAACCTCAACTAGTGGAGGTCAGGGACATCTGGTAGGAGTCTGGTTTCTGTGTAGGTTCCAGGTATTGAACTGATTACAGATGTCCCTGGATTCCCTGTACTTAATGTCCTCAGTTGTAAGTAACTAAGTAGAAAACTGGTGGTTAAGGTAAGAGAAAAGGTACTGAGAAGAGAGATAGGACTGGGTCCAAACTAAGCTTATCTCACCGTATCCTCGAGTTGCCACAGGTTGCTTTCTCTGCATTTGTCACATCGTGAGTTATGTCATATGACTAAATGTGCACACCCATTAACTCATTGTATATTTGTTTTAGCTAACAAATATTTCTTGTAACTCTATGTGAAGGTAACACTTTACATCTGGATATGATTTCAGTAATTGGATTGATTACACATCACTCAGGGGCAGTTACACTTACTTATTTTGGTGATTGGTGTGTTTGAGATAGGCTCTGGCTGCATAGCTAGCTAGCCTCTGTTGGCGTGAACTTAAAACAGATTTGTAATTTGTTTTACGGTTAAAGATTTTTATGTTAACTTTTATCCTTTGCTTTATCTCCTTGAAAATAGTGTGGTTATTGAAAAGGCTAAAGTTCTCTATCCACTAATTTCATTCTTAGATTGCTCTCATTTGTGTAGTTTATTTCTTTGTGTCCCAGTTGTATTTGTAAATTGACTGTAGAGTGAACAAAAGTGCTGTCATAGTGGAATACAGTTGTTCTAGGCAGTTGCTTCTTGCCAGGGTTACTTCAGTCCACTTCACAGATAAATTAATGTGAGGTTGTTGGTATCAGGCTCCAGAACCCAGTGACATCACATCTAGGTGACCCCCACAGCATTGCCAAGGCAACAGCCATACATTCCCAGAATCCACCTGGTTACCTCACCTTTACCTGGGAGAGGCTCTGTCACCACCCATATTAAACAGGTGGAACCCCCTGACTTCGCTCTCTTCTTCCATCTTCTTCTTCTATTCTCTCCCCGACATCTTTGTCCTGAATAACCCCCCCTTACTTTTGGAATTGTTGATTTGGTGTTCTGTGTTCTAAGCTGCTTGCGGACTTCTAACAGAGGTGGAGTTAAATTTCTGGGAAACTTAATTGTTTACTTCTAGTGTGTTCTTATTTCTAAGATACTAACAACCTAATACAGAGATCAGTATATTTGGAAGATTCTTAGACTCCAGTTCTCATTAATTTAGTATGGTGTTTGTTAAAAACATGGCCGACTTTTCAGTCCCTCCTCTGGAGCTGACAGACTATCTATTCTCAGAGGGGAAAGAATCCCATTTGGGGAGAAGTAGCAGATCTTTGTAAATTTGTTCTCCTCTGATTCTTAACTAATTTCCACTACTTGGGAGGTATCTTTGCCTTGGGACAATTTTGTATAGAAAACTCAGTATTAGTTTCCTATGGGGTTTGCTTTTTTTTGTGTTTTTTTTTTTTTTTTTTTTTTTTTTTTTTTTTTTTCAGTATTGAGACCAAGCCCACCACCTCTTGAATGGTAGGCAAATGCTGCACCCCTGATCCATATCCATAGTCTTAGCATCTATCTCAGTGTCAGACCTGTCTACCCTCCTCACTACACCATCAGTAAAAATTTTCTCACTGCTTTTCCTCAGTAGAAACCCTGGTGAGCATAAGGTGCTCTTAAAGGAGTTAGCAAATGAATTACTTTTTTTTTTTTTTTTTTTTTTTTGGTTTTCTCAGACAGGGTTTCTCTGTGTAGCCCTGGCTGTCCTGAAACTCACTGTGTAGACCAGGCTGGCCTCGAACTCAGAAATCCACCTACCTCTGCCTCCCAAGTGCTGGGATTTAAGATGTGTGCCATCAATCATTGATCATTATTGGTTATCAATCAGTATTGACAATTATTGTTTACTGTTTATTGATTATTGATGGCCATTGATTATTGATCGTTATTCTAGCACCATCATCCCCCTGCCTCTGCCTCCCAAGTGCTGGGATTAAAGGCATGCACCACCACTGCCTGGCATATGATGTGTTCTTTTAATGAACTTCTTGGGGGATGCATTTGTATGGCGAATGTGTTATACTGTGTGTGTTTTCTTGAGTGGCTAGTATGACACAGTTTTAAGGCCCATTTTAGGTCAGATGATAAAGGGAATATTTTAGTAGATTATTTAACTAGTTAGCATTAAAAAGCAAGTGACTGTTAGTTGGACTTATTGATGTTTTATGCAAAGTGAATGTTAAGTGTTGTTATTCAGGAGGGCAAAGATTCTTTCTCCATCGACCCCTCTGACCCAGTTGAAAAATGAGAAGTATTTTCATATGAGGCTTAAATGGTAGGGAGGATGTTCTCTGGACAGACAGAACAGATAAAGTAACCTGAGAATAATTTATTTTTGATAAGGTTTACTTGGCAGTAATCTTTTGTCTTGCATTAATTGGACATTTTAAATTTTCAAATTTCCCATTTTCCTTGATAGAAGATCAATGAGGAGTACATTATGGTATAAAATCGACTTGTTTTTTCTCTCCATACAGAAGTTCCACCCACCATGTGGCAGTGTTGCAGGAAGCAAGCAGAAAATGATGGCTGGGAAATAGGTGTGTTTTAATGATAGAAGATATTTACATGTCTAAATAATTTTTGATATTTTTATTTTATAATATGGCTTCAGGTATAACATGTGACTTTATACACCAACTCTGTATTTTCAGTGTTCATAAACTCTAACCCTTAAAGATTATTTTACTGTTAAGGATTTTGTCCTGAGGAAGTAGATATTCTTGCACAGAACAATTTAATAAATTTTAGTTTATCTCAGCATTGCTAGAAATACAGACAGTTGGGAAAAATATATAAGTATCTAGTACATAGAACATAATGTTGTCAGTTAATCATCTATACAGAGTAAAGCATTTCTTTTTATGTGTCAATTTTTGAGAAAATACGGTGAACATATAGAATTTTAATAATCAGTAAAAACAAATTGTTTGCAGTTTGGACAACACATACCACAGTTGTCACCTGTAGCTTTACTTTAAAGACATGATAATGAAAACAGTGAAGCCTAGTTATTTTAGGGTTAAAAAATGAGACTATTTATAAATCTGTCAGGGGACTTTTAAGTTAATTGTGTGGCAAGGAGCTGTAACTGTTGTTTATTTTCTTGCCTTTTTTTGGTTGTCGGATCAGTACATGGCTGCCAAGATCCAGATGCTGGAGGAGCACTTCTGCTATGCAGGAGGATGGGACACTGTCTGTAATATTTAGTGGAACACAGAGGTTGAGTACATTTCACTTTTTTGGCCCAATTTTATTGTGAACTTTTTAGGATTAAGAAAAAAATTGTTTTAATCCTCAATTATTTATAATCTGTATTATTTACTTTTCTGTTGCTGTAAAAAATAAAATAAAAAAATAAAAATAAAACCAAGGTAGTTTATGGAAGAGATTATTTTGGCTTGTGTTTCCAGGGGGATGAGACCATCATGGCAGGGAGCTTAGAGATCACATGTTAAACCCCAAACATGAACAGAGAATGAACTGGTATTGAGGCTAGTCTACATACTATCTTCAGAGCCTGCCCCTAGTGAGGTGTAGCCTGTTAAGTCACCACCAGTGTTCAGATATTTGAGCCTATGGTAGACATTCATATTTAAACCACTAGTTTCCACTCCCAGGCCCCAAAGGCTCACAGGCCATTGTTATAATGCAAAGTGTATTGAATCCTACCTCAGAAGCCCCTATAGTCTTCCACAGTCTCAATATAACCCCATGAGTTCAAATAGTGAATTAACTTCAGCATACAATGGCACAGACACACATTACTATTCCTAAAAGGAGGAATGGGGGCATAGTCAGAAAATGCTGGACCCAACAAGACTAATAAGGCAGCATGTAATCACCCAATCAATTCCCAGCTGTGGGCCATGATTCATCTGAAACCAGATATTTACATGATAATTGATGACAATAGCAAAATGACAGTCATGAAGTAGCCACGAAAATAGTTTTATAGTTGGGGGTCACCACAACACAAGGAACTGTATTAAAGGGATACAGCATTAGGAAGATTGAAAACCAGTTCTGTAGCTTAATATCTGATATCAGAGGGCTTATATGGCTCCATCCCTCCATCTTTTCTGCCTGCAGAATATGTCTCTAACAGGCTGGTTCCACAGTGTGTAAGCCAATCTCCCTGACAGATGTCTCACAGCTTTGGTGCCTCCAACACCTTGGAGTCCTTAGAGCAACCCAGCTTCACTTCATCTCTCAGGATCTTCATGCAGGGACTCAGGATTAGGGTTGGCCCTGAGGTCCTTTGTGGTACATGCTTGTGATTTTCCTAAGAAAGGATCTGAGAGTCTTTTTTGCTTGAGAAAGGGTACATACACAACATAAAACATTTGGTTTTGTAAAAGAAGTCAGGAGAGGGCCATATTCTAGGTCTTTGGAAAGGGAATCACCTAATTACCCTTTGTTTTTGCTGTCTCTTCTACCAGTTTTGTCTACTCTTCCTGGGTCTAATCTCTCCAGTAGTTGAATAGTTTGTCTTGTGGGTTGGTGAAGATATCTGGAAATTTTAAGTTATATATAGTTTTAGCTATGAACTTCCTGTCTGAAGACTTATCTACTGTGATGGTTTGAATAGGAATGGCCCCCATAGGTTCATGTGTTTGAATGCTTGTCCCATAGGTAGCTGCACTATTAGGAGGTGTGGCCTTGTTGGAGTATGTGTGGCCATGTTGGAGGAAGTGTGTCATTGTGAAGGTGGGCCTTGAGGTTTTAATAGATGTTCAAGGTGTGCCCAGTGTGGACACAGTCTTCTGCTGCTGCTTACAGATCAAGATGGAGAACTCTCACCTCCTTCTCCAGCACCATGTCTGCCTGGATGCTGCCATGCTTCCCATCATGATGATAATGGACTGAGACTCTGAAACTGTAAGTCAGCCCAATGAAATGTTTTTCTTATGCAATTTTCCTTGGTTATGGTGTCTCTTCACAGTAATAAACTGTAAGATACCTACTCACCCACTTTCTTTTGCATGGTGAGACTTTTCCATTAGTTTCTGTCCCCACCCCAATTTATTTATTTATTTAATTTTATTTTCCTTTTTTTTTGATTCCAAATAACCTCTTTCTGAGTTTTAATTCACCCAATCTAGATTCTTTCCTTTCTGATCATTTTAGCACTTGTCTCTGTTTATTGGGTATTACTCCCCAATTTTTTCTTAATTTTGAGTCTTCTTATAGTCCCTTTTGTGTATGTTTATCCCCACAGCAAATTGTTCTCAATATGTATGTCAGTATTATATTTTTTTAACCTG
>NW_023045275.1:0-39854 GCF_011762505.2 Arvicanthis niloticus | reverse complement strand
CTTTCTAAAGGGTCCAGAGTGGGAAGGACAGGATTTCGTCGTCCCCTGTAAAGAATTTCCCTAAACCAAAGGCGGATGCCATTACCATCTGTCTCATAACCTTTTGAGGTTGGAATAATTACCTTCATTGGATTAACTTCTAAAAATCCATTCTTTCACAGATCTTTCCCTAAAAACTCCACAGGAGATTCCAAGACATATGGCTGAAACATTCCTTTATGACTCTCCCAGTCTTTCCAGGGAAGTCTCTTGCACTTTATCAGGAGACTTAGAGCATAACCCAATCCTTTGCAACACTGAGAGGATGCTTTATGGGGCCAATTGATGGCCAACCTTAAGGGAACAATGCTGCGATCAGCACCAAGTATCAAGAAGTCTAATAACTTTTTCCCATTCACTTCCAAATTAACACAGAGGACGACTTTCCAACGCAGGATAGAAATATAAAGTTTGGACCTCCTGAAACCAAACCCTTGAATCCTCTTTTCATTTTTGGATGGGAACAATGCCAGGTAAGCTGGGACAATAGCACTAATTGAGCAATTTTGTCCCCTGGGGAAATTGCGATAATTCCCCTTGGAGAGGAAGCATAATCTTAACTTCTCCTTCATAATCGAATCAATAATTCCAGGTGCCATACTAAAGCCCTTTTAAGGTTGAAGATGAGCAGCCACTCAACAATCCTACTGTATCTTTAGTAGAGGTCCTTAAAGTCTGTACTAATAGGTTGGAACTCCAATTGAGGTGTTAAGACAGTCGAAGCAGTGCAGCGGGAGGTTCCCAACCCTGTAGAAAGCTGATGTGCTTTCCTTGGGGGGAGTAGACTTACTTCTGTACCTGCATCTTCCTGAATTCCACTGCCCCATATATTTGCAGGCCCTGGGGTCATGGCCCTGATGCTGCCCATTTTTGGTTTGTGCACCTGCATGGCAGGAGCTAAAGGCTGTCCATTAATGTTTTTGACTGAGTACACTCACTGCCCAATGATTACCTTTCTTACATCTGGGACAAAGCCCCGGTCCTTTTGAGTCACTGTGTCTTTGCCCCTTATTGGGACATTGTCTTTTTAGATGGACCCTGGCAAGCTGCATAGAAAAACATTGCCCCTGGGGTGTTTCCCTTTCCTTTGTCAGCTTCATCACACAGCAGCCAAAAACGGCATTAGGAGATAGGAGGCCACCCCAAGTTCTCTACAAGCGTTCATCATGCCTGCGAGACCTTTTGGCTTCCCCCAGGGGGTTCTCGCCATTACGGCATTCTCTGGTGCATTGTCAAAAATTCATTGCTCAATGAGGGCATGGCGACATTGGGTGTCACCAAATGGATTCCTCCTGCTGCCTTCATCATATGAGCCCACTAAGTCTGAGAATTGCTCTAAGGTCCCTGAAGACCTAGTTAAATTGCCAGAGAACCTTCTCCCTTATTAGGCAGGGCTTTCCAGGCTTCACAGCCATGCCATTAATCCTGATTCTACACATCAAAGGTAAGCTGTCGGATAACAAACCACTGACCTTGTCCCATTAACATATCAAGTTCCAAGCCAGGCTCGATATTGGATGCATTAGCATGAGACTGTGCTGTGCTTAATCAGTATCATAACAGACTTGTCAATCAAGATATGTTCCATGTTTAAGCAGGCTTTTACAGTACTCATACAATCTGGCAGGTGTATGGCGTTTAAGGCAATCGTCTCTCACTACGGGCTTACATAATGAGGCATTAAATGCAATAGGACTTCACTGACTCAGCCAAAGCTTCAGTGTTTAAAATCTAACGGTTCAGATATCTTTGTTGATGGCATCCTCAAAAACAGGAAAGGCTTCCTGCAGCCTCCTTCCAATCAGAGGGCAAAAAGAGGATCTCTGATTCAATGGCAGGGGCCTGCAGAACCTCCACATTAAGGCGGCGTTCCTGCCAGGGGAGCCAAAGGTGGCACCCACCTGGGTACCATCAGGGTGGTGGATTAGGCCACTTCTGCCTTTTCTACCCTCCTCTCCTTTTTCCTTTTTCTGAAAGGGTTATCGGGCCCCCTTTTCCCCCCATTTGGCTAGGCAACTCTTCTAGATCTTCCTCCATTTTGTCTAACTCATCCTCTTCCTCACCAAAGCTTTCTGAGATGCTACCACCAGAGGCTTCTGAGCTAGCTACACCATCCAAATCCTTCAGACTAGAATAAGGCTAGAATCCCTTCTTACTTGTCCACCTTTCTCTGGTCCTCTATCAGAGCATTCAGAGAGCGATCCTTAACTGCTCTAGAGCCGCCTAGAGGTGTGAATGGCAGACTTTTGCATTCTTCACTTTCTAAACAGCGGCGCACCAATTCCAGATCCTCGGATCCCTCCTTTTAAAGTCCTTGCTTCCATGCAAAATATAGATCTCTTCCAAGTTTATCCCAGGCTGGACAATGTCAGTGTCGACACTGAAAAACCATGGAGCAACGGTATCAACTTTCCTGAGAAAAGTATCTAGGCCTCTATATTTAATTTAAGTCTGTCATTTTCAGCAATTCTGTTAAAGGCGGCATTACTGGACAGGATGTTGAGTTACATAGTTCACTTCTTCTTTTCCGGCTTGCTGCAAACCGCAGCCTTGAAGATGCTTTACCACGGTTCACTCTTGTCTCCTTCGGAGAAACCTTTTCGAATCTTGGACCACCATTCACCAGGCACTTACCAGTCGACCGCCCTGTGCGAGAGTTCTGAACCCCGGGACTTTAATGTCCCCATGTCCAGGCGCCGTTGCCAACCCCTGACAGCCGGAATTAAAGACACGGAACACCGCGGTTCCTTCTCATAGCAGTTTACTCAGGATGCTAAGCAGTGGTAGTCCAAGATGGCCGAACCCGATCTTCCTGGGCGCAGCTTGTAAAACCCTGCCAGGAGCCCATGAAACTTCATGCACGATCATCTTCCATGGTTCATGACACTTGTGTAGATCAGGCTACTTGAACGCACAGCCTTCTCAACAAAATAAGGACTAGTCTTGATCACTCGCAATTCGAGTGGCCATCGCCATCAGGTCGAGGTTCTATGGTGCCTAACAATGGATTGTGGGAAGGATGTCACTGGTGTGCGACATTGGTGAAAAGACCTCTTTTGTGGTGGGGGACAGGGGGAAGGGTGTCCTCTGGTGAGAGTGTGTGAGGACCTCCTTGTGGTGGACAGTGGAAGGACATCCCTGTAGGACTGAGGAGAGGATATCACTGAGGTGACAATGGGAAGGAAAACGTCCTCTTAGTGGACAGAGGGGAGGACCTTTCTGGTATTGAATAGTGGGAAGGACATCCCTGTTGGTAGACAGTGGGAGTATATCCCAGTGGGGACAGTGGGGAGTATTTCACTGTGATGAACAGTGGGAGTGATATTGTGGTGCCCTGGAGAATGTACCTGTGGAGCAAATTTGAAGGGGGAATTTTTTGTTTTCCCCCATTTATGGTGGAGTTCGCTGAGAGGACATCTCTGTGGTGGACAGTGGTTAGGACATCCCTGTTGTGCACAGGAGGATGTCCTGTGTGGTGCCACAGTCGGGGAGGATGTCCCAGTGTTTTACAGTGGGAAGGTCTTGCTGGTTTGATAGTGTGGAGGACATAGTGTTGTGGACAGTGGGAGGATGTCTCTGGTGGAGGTTGAGAGGATTGTCACTGTGGTGGACAGTGTGGATGATGTCCTGTGGACATAAGGACAACGGTGCTGTGGCTGCACAAGAGAAATGCTCTTTGGTGGAGTGGGAAGGATTTCCTGTAGTGGGAGTTCAGAAGACATCTCTGGGTGGACAGTGTAAGAACATCCCTGTTGTGCACAGACGGATGTCCCTGTGATTGTACATTGGGAAAGGACATTCCTGTGGTGGACAGTGAAGAGGACTTCCCTGTGGTGAACCTTGAGATGGAAGTCTTGTGGTCAACACTGGGAAGGACTTCCCGTTGGAGGACAGTTTTAGGGAGGAAATCACTGTGGTGGACAGGCAGAAGGATGTCACTGTGTTGGACAGAGGGGAGAACCTCCCTTGGTGTGGACAGTAGGTAGAATGTCCCTGTGGTTACAGTGTGGATGATATGCGTTGTGGTGGACAGCAAAGGTGAGGAATTCCCTGTATAGGCATATGTTGAGGACAACCGTGTTGTGGATAGTGGTAAGGATGTCCTTGTAGGACCAGGAGGATGACCCTGTGGTAGACAGTGAGAAAGAAATCTGTTGTTGGACCCTGGAAAGGGACGTCCCTGTGGTGGCAGTTGGGGAGGACATTTTCTATTGTGGAAACTGGAATGGACATCTCTTGGCGGAATGTGGGGGGGATATTCATTGTGGGACAGTGGGGAGGACCATTTTTGTGGTGCGAAAGTGGAAAGATTGTCCCCTGTGGGGACAGCAGGGAGGACAGTCTGTAGTTCTACAGTGAGAAGGGACACCTCTGTAGTGGGCAGTGGGAAAGAGTATTCTGTGGTGCATAGTTGTGAGGATTGCCCCTGTTGGTGCATAGGAAGATTGTCCTTGTGGCAAAGTGAGGAGGATTTTTTTTTGTGTGGACAGTGGGAAAGAGTCATGTGGTGTTATGTTGGGAGGTACACTCTATAGTGACATTGGGGAGGATGTCTCTGTGTTGGACAGGGAACGAAAGCACTCTCTCTGGTGTACAATGTGAGGACGCCTTCTGGTGGACAATGGAGAGGATGACCTGTGGTGGACAGTGGAAAAGGATGTTTCTATTGGACAGACAGTAGGAAGACTGTCCCTGTGATGGATAGAGCAGGAGTACCTCTATGTTTTGGACAGTGGCGAAGGACATCCCTGTTGTGGACAGTAAAAAGGATGTCCCTTTGGCACATTAGGGAAAGAATCCCTTGGTGAACAGGGTGAAGGACATCCCTGTGGTGGAGAGTGGTGAGGGATGCCCTGTTGTGGAAAGAGGTAAGGAGCCCCTCTGGTGGACAGGCGGGAGGACCTCACTTGGTGGACAGTGGAATGAGGTCACTGTGTTGGACAATGCAAAGTATGTCCGTGTGGTGCACCAGTGGTGAGGACATCCTGTTGTGCACAGGAGGAGTGTAACTTGGGTGGACAGTGGAGAGGACCACACTCTGGTGGACTGTGGGTTAGGATGTCCCTGGTGTGAGACAGTGGGAAGGGACGTCCATGTGGTAGTAGTGGAGAAAATGTGTGGGACAATGGGAAGGATGTCCTTGTGGTGGGAGTGTGGAAGAAAGTTTTTGGAGTGGATGGTTGGAAGGATGGTGTCCCTGTGGTGGACAGTGAATAGGACTCTCCACAACAACATGTGGAGAGTGGGATGGAGCCTTGTGGAGGGGACAGTGTTGAGTATGTCCCAGTGGTAAATAGTGGGATGGATATTTCTGTAGTGGACACTTGGGAACATATTGTGTGGGGACAGTTAGAAGAGTTCCCTGTGGTACAAGTTGGAAGCAGCATGTTGGTGGACAATGGGGAAGGACATTCCTGTTGTAGACAGTGGGGAGGTTATAACTGTGGTGGACAGTAAGTAGGTCATCCTGTGGTGTGAACAGTGGAGATGATTGTTCTTGTTTTTTGGACATCTAGAGAAGTTTACTGTGGGGGAACAGTGGGAGGATGTCCCTGTACGTGGACAGCAGGATGGACCTTTCTTTGGTGGGACAGTGGTAAAATATGTCCTGTGATAGACAGGATGAAAGGATTTTCTGTGTGGTGGAGACAGTGAAAGAACGTCCCTGTTGTTGGGACAGTAAGAAGGATGGTCCCTGTGGTGGAACTTGGGAAGGACATATTTGTTGTGGACTGTTGGAAGGATGTTCATGTTATGGACATTGAGAAGACTCCTTGTGGTGAACAGTGGGAAGGATATCCCTCTGGTGACATTTGGGAGGGAATTCTCTGTGGTGGGACTTTGGAAGTATTCCTGTGGTTGAGAGAGGGGAGGTCATCACTAGGTGGACTGTTGAAAAATGTACCTTTGGTGGACAGTGTAAAGGACGTCCCCTTTGGTCGGGACAGAGGGAAAGAACGTCCCTGGGTATGACAATGGTAAGGATGTTCCTTCTGTGGAGGGCAGTGGGTAGAACATCTTTGTGGTGGGAAGTGGTAAGGACACATGTTGTGGACAGTGGGAGGAGGATATTTCTGTGGTGGAACAGTGGAGAAGACGTCCTTTTTGTGGACAGTTTAGGAAGGACGTCCTGTTTGGGACAGTGAGGAAAGATATCCCTGTTGTGAATAATGGGAAGACGAACCCTGTTGTGGAAAGTGGGAAGGGGATTGTCCCTGTGTCTGAACAGTGCGGGAGGTCAGGCTTGTAGTATACAGTGGTGAGGACGTTTTCTGTGGTGGGACTGCGAGAACGTATTTTGTGTTGGACCGATAGTGAAGAATGTCCCTGTGGGAGGTTCCAGAGTACATCTCTGTGGGGTGAAACAGTGTGAAGCATGTCCCTGTTGTGCACTGTGAAGATGTCCCTGTGGAGGACAGTCTGAGAATGGGACCCTGTTGTGAACAGGAGGATGGCCCTGTGGTGCACAGTGGGTAGATAGAAGGTTCTATTTGAACAATGGGAACGAACAACCTGTGGTGGACATTGTTGAGGACGCCCCTGTTAGGACAATGGGGAAATATCTCTGTGGTGGACAGTGGGGTAGATGTCTTTGTGGTTGATGGGGAAAGATGTGCCTGTGGTGATGAGTGCTGAGTACAACACAGTGTTGGACATGTGAAAACATCATGTGGTGGACATTGGGCAGGATATCACTGTGGCAGACAGAGTGTAGGATGTTCCCGTAGTGGACACTGGGGTGGTGGTTTCGTGGTGGACAGTGGGAAGGATGCTTGTTGGGACAGTGAGGAGGACATCCCTGTGGGGGACAGTGAAAGGGACATCACTCTGATGGACAGTAGATAGGACCACCCTATGGAGGCTGTGGAAGGATGTCTCTGTTTTGGACAGTGAGAAGGACGTCCCTTTGTGGACATTGGGAAGGACTCCTTGAGGTGAACAGTGGAAGAAAACCCTCTGGTGCACAGTTGGAAGGACATCCCTGTAATGTAACAGTGGGAAGAACATCTCTGTGGTGGACAGTGAAGAGGAACTCTCTGTATTGGACAGTTGGATTACATCCCTGTGGTAGACAGTGGGGAGATGTCTTTTTGTGGAAAGTGGGGAGGACATCCCTGTGGTGTACAGGCAGAAAGATGTCCCTGTTGTAAACAGTGTGGAAGACGTCCCTGTGATGGACGGGGTGAAGACTTTTCTGTGGTGCACAGGAAAACGTTATTTTGGTGGACCATGGGAACGATGTCCCTGTTTGGAGAGTGCAGAAGACATCTCTGGAGTGGACAGTGGTGAGGCGTCTATGGTGTGCCCTGGAAGATGTCCCTGTGGGGCACACTCGTGAGGACATCTCTATTGTGCACAGGAGGATGCCCCTGTGGTGCACTGTGGGGAGGATATTCCTGTGGTTTATAGTGAGAAGTAAGTCCCTGTGTTGGAGTGAGGGGAGGTCGTCATTAGGTGGACAGTGGTAAGGATCATCACTGTGGTGGATATTAAAGAGGATCTTACTGTGGTGAACTGTGGAAGAAGGTCCTGTGGTGGAGGTGGAAGGACATTATGTTGAGGATTGGGGGAAGGACGTACATGTTGTGGACATTGGGGAAGACTTCCATGTGATCTACAGTGGCAAGCATGTCCCTCTGGTGGACAGTGGGGAGGACCACCATGTATTGGACAGTGGGAAGGATGTCCCTGTGGTGGGCAGTGGAAAGGATATCATTGATGTGGACATCAGTAAGTATGTTCCAGTTGTGGACATCAGGGTGTACCTTTCTGTGGTGGACAGTGGGAAGGATATCCCTCTGATGGACAGTTGGGAGGATATCCTTTGGTGGACAGTGGGAATGACATCTCTGTGGTGGACAGTGGAGAGAAACTATGTGTTGGACAGTTGGGATGACATACCTATGGTGGACAGTGGGAGGATGTCTTTTTTTGGAGAGGGGGGAGGACATCTCTGTGGTGGATGGCAGGTAAGAAGGATGTCCCTGTGGTGAACAATGTGAAGGATGTCCCTGTGGTAGACAGTGGTAAAGACATCCGGTGGTGGACAGTGATGAGGATGTTTCTGTGGTGCAGAGGAAAACTTTATTTTGGTGGACCATGGGAAGGATATCCCTGTTTTGGAGAGTGCAGAGGACATCTCTGGGGTGGACAGTGTTGAGGACGTCTATGGGGTGCCCTGGAAGATGTTCCTGTGGTGCACATTCGTGAGGACATCTCTGTTGTGCACAAGAGGATGTCCCTGTGGTGCACAGTGAAGAGGATGTCCTGTGGTTTACAGTGGAAGGAAGTCACTGTGTTTGACAGTTGGGAGGAAATCCCTGTGATGGACCATGGGAAGAACGCCTCTGCGGTGGATATTGGTGAGAGAATTTCACTGTGGTGGACAGTGGGGATAATGGCCTTGTGGACAGTGGGGAGGACGTCAAGTGGTGCACAAGAAAATGTCTCTTTGGTGGACAGTGGGAAAGATTTCCCTGGAGTGGAGAGTGCAGAGGACATCTCTGTGATGAACAGTGGTAAGAACATTCAGTTATGCACAGAAGAATGTCTGTGTGGTGTACAGTGGAATGGATATTCCTGTGGTGAACAGTGGAAGAAAATCCCTGTGGTGGACATTGGTGAGGACGACCCTGTGGTAAATAGTGTTAAGGATGTCCCTGTGGTGGACAGAAGGGGGAACCTTTCTGTGGTGGACAGTGGGTAGGATGTCCCTGTGATGAAAAGAGGGGAGGTAGTCACTGAGGTGGTCAGTGGGAAGGACATCCCTGTGGTATAGAGTGGTAAGTACTTCACTGTAGTGTACACTGAAATGTACATCCCTGTGGATTACACTGTGGAGGACATCCATGTGTTGGACTATGGAAAGGAAATCTCTGTGGTGGATGGTGGGGAGGACCTCCCTGTAGTGGACAGTGGGGTGGATGTCTATGTAGTAGGAGAGTTGGAATGACGTCCCTGTGGTGGTCTGTGGGAAGGACATTTCTTTGGTTTACAGTGGGAAGGACATCCATGTTGTAAACAGTGGGATGACGTCCCTGTGGTGGACATTGGTGAGGAGGCCCCTGTGTTGGACCATGCAGAAAAACATCCCTGGTTGGACAGTGGTGTGGACGTCCTTTGGTTGACACTGGGGAGGAGGTCCCTGTGGTCAACCGTTGGAAGGACATCATTCTAGTGGAAAGTGGGAAGGACGTCCTTGTGGTGGATACTTGGAAGGACGTCCCTGTTGTGGACAGTGGAGAGGACTTCCCTTGGTGGACAGTGGGGAGTATGTTTCTGTGGTGGACAGTGGGGAGGACGTCTTGTGTTGGACAGTTGTGCGGACGATTCTTTGGTGCAAAAGTG
The DNA here is from genome assembly GCF_011762505.2 of Arvicanthis niloticus. Classification (NCBI taxonomy): domain Eukaryota; kingdom Metazoa; phylum Chordata; class Mammalia; order Rodentia; family Muridae; genus Arvicanthis; species Arvicanthis niloticus. Next base: position 30,467 of record NW_023045275.1, on the reverse strand, counting down.
AAAGTCCCTTTGGTGGACATTGGGAATGATGCCCCTGTTGTGGAGAGTGTGGAGAAACATCTCTTGGGTAGACAGTTGTGAGGACATCCATGGTGTGCACAGGAGGATGTTCCTTGGTGGACAAGGGTGAGAACATCACTGCTGTGCACGGGAGAATGTCCTTGTGTTGAACAGTGGGGAGGATGTTTTTGGTGAACAGTAAGAAGGACGTTCCTGTGGTGGCAGCTGAGAGGAAATCTCTGTGGTTGACAATAGGAAGGACCTCCCTGTGGTGGACAGGGGTAGGACGTCCATGAGGTGGACAGTGGGGAGGAAACTCTGTTTTGTCAGTGGAAAGGACATTACTGTTGTGGATAGTTGGAAGGACATCCCTGTGGTGGACAGCAGGGAGGACCTCTTTGTGTTGATAGTGGGGGAGATGTCCAAGTGATGGACAGTGATGAGGACGTTTCTGTGGTGGACAGTGAATTTTCTGTTTTGTGGTGGACATTGGAGAGGACCTTCCTGTGGTGGACAGTGTGGTGGACATGCCTGTTGTGGACAGTGGAGAGAGTATTCTGTGGTGGACAGTTGAAATGACGCCTGTGGTGAAGATTTCGAAGGATCTCCCTGTGGAAGACAGTGGGTAGGACATCTCTGTGGTAGACAGGGGGGTAGTACGTTCCTGTGGTGGAACCTGGGTGGGACGTCCCTGTGGTGGACAGTGGAAAGAACATCCCTTCTGTGGACAGTGGGGAGGATGTCCCTGTTGTGGACAGTGGGATGTGGTCCCTGTGGTGGACAGTGGGAAGAACATTTATATTTTGGACTGTGGAAGAACATCTTTGTTGTGGACATTGGGAAAGACCTCCTGTGGTGAACTGTGGGAGGAATATGCCTCTATGGAGAGAGGGGAGGACATCACTCAGGTGGATAATGGGGAAGGACATCCCTGTGGTCGACAGCAGGGTGGACTTTTCTGTGGTGGACATTGGGAAGACATCACCTGTTGTGGACAGTGGGGAGAATATTTCTGTGGTGGACAGTTGAAATGACATCTCTGTGGTGGACAGTGGAGAGGACTACCTGTAGTGAAGATTTGAGAGGACCTGCCTGTGGAAGACAGTGGGTAGGACGTCCTGTGGTAGACAGTGGGTACTATGTACCTCTGGTGGAAACTGAGGAGGACGTCCTTGTGGTGGACAATGTAAAGAACATCCCTGCTGTGCACAGTGGGGAGGATGTCCCTCTGGAGGACAGTGGAGAGGACATCACTTTGATGGACAGAAGAGAGGACTTCCCTGTGGTGGAGAGTGGAAGGACATTTATGTTGTGGACTGTGGGAAGAACATACCTGTTGTGAACATTGGAAAAGACCTCCTTGTGGTGAACTGTGTGAAGAATGTCCCTCTTGTGGACAGAGGGGGGGACGTCACTTCAGTGGACAGTGGGGAGGACATCCCTATGGTGAACAGCGGGGTGCACTTTTCTGTGGTGGACAGTGGAAAGGATATCCCTGTTGTGGACAGTGGGGAGATGTCACTGGTTTGGCCAGTGTTAAGGACATCACTGTGGTGGATTATAGAGTGAACCTTTTCTGTGGGGAACAGTGGGGGGAAGGTCCATGTGTTGGACAGTGGGGAGGACAATTATGTTTAGATGTTGGGAAGGATTTCTATGTTGTGGACATTGGGAAGGACCTACATGTGGTGGATGTGGGAGGCATGTCCCTCTCATAGACAGTGGGAAGGAACACCATGTGGTGGACATTGGGAAGGACGTCTCTGTGGTGGACAGAGGAGAGGACATCACTTAGTGGACATTGTGAAGTACGTTCCTGTTGTGGAGAGCAGGGTGTTCCTTTCTGTGGTGGACAGTGGGAAGGACATGCCTGTTGGTACAGTGCAGTGGATGTCTCTTTGGTGAACAGTGGAAACAACATCCCTGTGATGGACAGTAGACAGGAATTCCCTGTGGTGGACAATTAGAAGGAGGTCCCTCTGGTGGACATGGGAAGGACATATATCTTGTGGACATTGGGAAAGACCTCCTTGTGGTGAACAGTGGGAAGGATTTTCCTCAGGGGGACATTGGGGAGGAACTCCCTGTGTTGGACAGTGGGAAGGATGTCCCTGTGGTGGAGAGAGGGGATGTTGTCACTTAGGGGGACAGTGGTAAGAACATCCTGTGGTGGATAGTAAAGAGGACCTCTCTGTGGTGAACAGTGGAAGAAGGTCCCTGTGGTGGAGACTGGGAAGGACATTTATGTTGTGGAATGTGGGAAGAACTTACATGTTTTGGACATTTGAAGGACACCCGTGTGTTGAACAGTGGCAAGCATGTCCCTCTGGTGGACAGTGGGGACGATCACCATGTGGTGGACAGTGGGAAGGAAATCCATGTGTTGGAAAGAGGAAAGGACATCATTGAGGTGGACATTAGGAAGTATGTTCCTGTTGTGGACAGCAATGTGTACCTTTCTGTGGTGGACAGTTGGAAGGACATACCTGTTGTGGACAGTGCAGTGGGCATCCCTCAGGTGGACTGTGGAAAGGACATCCCTGCGGTAGACAGTAGAGAGGGCCTCCCTGTGGTGGACAGTGGGAAGGAGTCCCTGTGGTGGAGAGTGAAAAGAGCATGCCTGTTATGGACAGTGCGGAGGACATCCCTGTGGTGAGCAGTGGAAAGGACATATGTGGTGGACAATAGAGAGGACTTTCCTGTGGTGGACATTGGAAGGACATATATGGTGTGGATTGTGGGAAGTACATCCCTTTGAGGACATTGGGAAAGACCTTTTGGTGGACAGTGGAAAGGATGACCCTCTTGTGGACAGTGGGGAGGACGTCCTTGTGGTGGAATGTGGGAAGGAGATCCCTGTTATGGTCTGAGGAGAGGATATCACTGAGGTGGACAGAAGGAAGGACGTCCCTGTTGGACAGCAGGGAGGACCTTTCTGTTTTGAATTGTGGGAAAAACATCCCTGTTGTAGACAGTGGGGAGGACATACTTGTGGTGGACAGTGGAAAGGACATCCCTGTGGTGCACAGTAGAGAGGACTTCCTTGTTGTGGACAATGGGAAGGAGGTCTCTGTGGTAGAGAGTTAAAAGGTCATGCCTGTTATGGACAGTGTGGAGGACATAACTGTGGTGGAGAGTGGAAAGGACATGCCTGTTGTGGACATTAGGGAGGACTTCCCAGTGATGGACAGTGTGAAAGAGGTCCCTATAGTGGACATTGGAAGGACATATGTTTTTAGACTGTGGGAGGGCGTCCCTGTTGTGTACAATGGGAAAGACCTTTTGTGGGAAAGTGGGAAGGAGATCACTGTTATGTTCTGAGGGGAGGATATCACTGAGGTGGACAGAGGGAAGGACTTCCCTTTGTTGGACAACAGGGAGGACCTTTCTGTTTTGAATTGTGGGAAGGACATCCCTGTTGTAGACAGTGGTGAGGACATCCCTGTTTTGCACCTGAGGATGTCCTTGTGGTGGACAGTTGGGAGGACCACACTCAGGTGGATTGTAGGGTAGGATGTCCCTGTGGTAGACAGTGGAATGGACGTCCATGTGGTGGACAGTGGGGAAGATGTCTGTGTTTTGACTGTGGGAAGGATATCTTTTTGGTGGACAGTGGGAAGGATGTCCCTGTGGTGGACTCTGGGGGAGGAACTTCTTGGGGCGGACAGTTGGTAGGATGTCCCTGTGGTGGAAAGTGGGAAGGACATCCCTGTGGTGGTCAGGGAAAGATTGTCCCTGTGGTGGACAGGGGAAAAGACATCCCTGTTGTGGACAGTGGGAAGGATGTTCTTGTGGTGAACAGTGGAAGGATGTCTGTGTGGGGACAGTGGGGAGGACATCACTTTGGTGAACAGTGGTTAGAACCTTTTTGTGGTGCACTGGAGGATGTGACCTATGGTGGACCGTGGGAAGGATGTCCCTGTTTTGGAGAGTCCAGAGGATATCTCTGGGGTACAGAGTGGTGAAGATGTCTCTGGTGTAATGGAAGATATCCCTGTGGTGCACAGTCATGAGGATGACCCTGTGGTGCACAGTAGTGAGGATATCTATGTTTTGAACAGTGGGAAAGAACAACCCGTGGTGGACATTGGTGATGACAACCCTGTGGTGGACAATGGGGAAACATCTCTGTGGTGGACTGTTGGGTTTACGTCTCTGTGGTAGACTGGGGAAGGAAATCACTGTGGTGTACAATTGGGAGGATGTCCCTGTGGTGAGCAATTGGAAAGATGTCCCTTTGATGGACAGTGGGAAGGACATCCTTGTGGTAGACAGTGGTGAGGACGTCCATGTGATGGACAGTGGTGAGGATGTCCATGTGGTGGACAATTGGAAGAATGTCCCTGTGGTGGACTTTGGGAAGGACATCCCTTTGGTGGACAGTGGAAAGGACGTCACTGAGGTGGAGAGTGGAAAGGACATCCCTATGGTGGACAGTGGGAAGGACATCCCTGTTGTGGACAGTGGGGAGGATTTTCCTGTGCGGGACAGTGGGGAGGTCATCCCTGCCATAAACAGTGGTGAGGACAATTCTGTGGTGCACTGGAGAACGTCATTTTGATGGACCGTGGGAAGAATGTTTCTGTTTTGGAGAGTGCAGAGGACATCTCTGGGTGGACAGTGGTGAAGACATCCCAATTGTGCACAGGAAGAAGTCCCTATGGTGCACAGTCATGAGGACAAACCTGTTGTGCACAGGAGGATGTCCCTGTGGTGGACAGTTGGGAGGAAGTTCCTGTTTTGAACAATGGGAAAGAACAGCCCTGTGGTAGACATTGTTGTGGATGCACCTGTTGTGGACAGTGGGGAAACATCTCTGTGGTGGACAGTGGGGTGGACGTCTTTATGGTTGACAGGGAAAGATGTCCCTGTGGTGAAAAGTGCTGAGGACAACTTTGTGTTGGACATTGGTGAGAACATCCTTGTGGTGGACATTGAGCAGTATATCCCTGTGGCTGACAGAGTGTAGGACGTTCCATGGTGGACAGTGTGGAGGTGGTTTCTGTGGTGGACAGTGGGAAGGATGTCCTTGATGTGGACAGTGAGGAAGATGTCCCTGTGGGGTACAGCGAAAGGACATCACTGTAGTGGGCAGTAGATAGGACCTCTCTGTGGTAGACAGTGGAAAGGATGTCCCTGTTTTGGAGAGTGAGAAGGATGTTTATGTTGTGGACAGTAAAAAGGACATCCCTTTTGTGGACATTGGGAAGGACCTCCTTGTGGAGTACAGTGGTAAGGATATCCCTCTGGTGGACAGTTGGAAGGACATTCTTGTAGTGTACAGTGGGAAAGACATCTCTTTGGTGGACAGTGAAGAGGAATGCTCTGTATTGGACATTTGGGATGACATCCCTGTGGTGGACAGTGAGAAGGATGTCTTATTGTGGATAGTGGGAGGACATCCTGTCATAGACTGGAAGAAGGACATTCCTGGTGTGAACAGTGTGGAGGATGTCCCTGTTGTGGACAGTGGTAAGGAAATCCCTGTGCTGGACAGTGATGAGGAAATCCCTGTGGTGGACAGTGGTGAGGACGTTCCTGTAGTGTACAAAAATGTCCTTTGGTGGACAGTGGGAAAGATTTCCCTCTAGTGGAGAGTGCAGAGGACATCTCTGTGATGGAAAGTGGTAAGAACATTTTTGTTATGCACAGAAGAAGAATGTCCCTGTAGTGCACAGTGGAAAGTATGTTTCTGTGGTGAACAGTGGGAAGGATTTCCCTGTGGTGGACATTGGTGAGGACAACTCTGTGGTAAATAGTGGTAAGGATGTCCCTGTGGTGGACAGCAGGGAGAAACTTTCTGTGGTGGACAGTGAGTAGGATGTCCCTGTGATGGAAAGAGAGGAGGTAGTCACTGAGGTGGTCAGTGGGAAGGACATCCCTGTGGTATAGATTGGTGAGTACTTCACTGTAGTGCACACTGGGAGGACATCCCGGTGGATTATACTGTGGAGGACATCCATGTGGTGGACTATGGGGAAAACTTCCCTGTGGTGGATCGTGGGGAGGACCTCACTGTGGTGGACAATGGGGTGGATGTCAATGTATTCGACAGTTGGAAGGACGTCCCTGTGGTGGACTGTGGGAAGGACATTTCTTTGGATTACAGTGGGAAGGACATCCATGTTGTGGACAGTGGGGAGGATCTCCCTGTGGTGGACAGTAGGAAGAATGTGCCTGAGGTGGACATTGGTGAGGTCACCCTGTGTTTGACTGTGTGGAAAAACATCCCTGTGGTGGACAGTGGGGTGGTCGTCACTTTGGTTGACATTGGGAAGAATGTCCCTGTGGTATACAATTGGAAGGAAGTCTCTGGTTGACAGTTGGAAGGATGTCCCTGTGGTGGATAGTTGGAAGTATGTCCCTGTTTTGGACAGTGGAGAGGACTTCCCTTTGGTGGACAGTGGGGAGTATGTCCCTGTGTTGGACAGTGGGAGGACGTCTTGTGGTGGACAGTGGTGAGGACGGTTTTCTGGTGCAAAGGAGTATGTCCCTTTGGTGGACATTGGGTATGATGTCCCTGTCGTGGAGAGTGTGGAGAACATCTCTGTGGTAGACAGTGTTGAGGACATCCTTAGTGTGCACAGGAGGATGTTCCTGTGGTGCACAAGGGTGAGGAAAATCCCTGTTTTGCATGGAAGGATGTCCTTGTTGTGCACAGTGGGGAGGATATCCTTCTGGTGAACAGTGAGAAAGATGTCTCTGTGGTGGACAGCTGTGAGGAACTCTCTGTTGTAGACAGTAGGAAAGGCCTCCCTGTGATAGACAGTGGGAAGGACATCCTTGTTGTGGACAGTGGAAAGGAATTTTCATTGGTGGACAGTGGGGAATCCATTCCTTTGGTGTACAGTGGGGAGGGGTGTTTTTGGTCCACAGTGGTGTGGACGTTTCTCTGGTGCAAAGGAGAACATCCTTTGGGGGATATTGGGAATTATGTCCTGCCGTGGATTGTGCAGAGAACATTTCTGCAGTAGACATTTGTGAGAACATCCATGGTGTGGACAGGAAGATGTTACTGTGGTGCACATGGGTGATGACATCACTGTTGTGCAAAGGAGGATGTTCCTGTGGTATATAGTGGGAAGGATGTCCTTATGGTGAACAGTAAGAAGAATGTCCCTGCGGTGGACAGCTGGGAGGATCTCTCTGTGGTTGACAGTAGGAAGGACCTCACTGTGGTGGACAGTGTGTGGGACATACATGGGGTGGACTGAGGGGAGGACATCCTGTTTGAACAGTGGGGAGGACATTACTGTTTAGGACAGTAGGAAGGATGTCCCTGTGGTGGACAGCAGAGACACCTCTCTGTGGTTGACAGTGGGATAGATGTCCCAGTATGGACAGTAATGAGGACGTTTCTGTGGTGGATAGTGGATTTGATATATTTGTGGTGGACATTGGAGAGGACCTTCCTGTGGTGGACAGGTGGTGGACATGCCCGTGGTGGACAGTGGAGAGGACCTCCCTGTGGTGGACAGTGGGAAGGACGTCCCTGTAGTGGACAGTGGGGAAGATATTTCTGTATTGGAGAGTGGGGAGGACGTCACTCTGGAGGATAGTGGTGAGGATGTTCCTCTGGTGGAACTGGGGAGAAAGTTTCTGTGATAGTAAGTAAAGAGGACATCACTGAGGTGTACAGCTGAGAGGACTTCCCTGTTTTATACAGTTAGTAGGACATCCCAGTGGTGGACAGTGGTGAGGATGACACTGTGGTGGACAGTGGTAAGGATGCCCTTGTGCTGGACAGCAGGGAGGACCTCACTTTGGTGGACATGTGAAAGATGTCCCTTTGGTGGACAGTGGGAAGGATGTAACTGTGGTGGACAGTTAAAGTATGTCTCTGTGGTTCACAGTGGTGAGGACAACCCTGTTGTGCAGAGGAGGATGTCCGTGTGGTGGACAGTGGGGAGGACCACACTCCAGTGGACTGTGGATTAGGACATGCTGTGGTGGACAATGGGAAGGACATCCATGTGGTGGACAGTGGGGATGATGTCCGTGTTGTGGACAGTGGGAAAGATGTCCCTTTGGTGGACAGTTGGAAGGATGTACCTGTGGTGAACTATGGGGAGGAACTCCTTGGAGTGGACAGTTGGGAGAATGTCCCTGTGGTGGACAGTGGATAGGACGTTTCTGTTATGGACAGTTGAATAGACATTTTTTCTGGAAGACAGTGGGGAGTATGTCCCTGTTGTGTACAGTGGGATGGATGTTTCTGTAGTGGACAGTGGGAACATATTTATGTGGTGGACAGTTAGGAAGATGTCCCTGTGGTAAACACTGGAAATGAAGTCCTTTTTGTGGACAGCAAAAGGAGGGCCATGTGGTGGACAATGAGAAGGATGTTGCTGTTGTAGAGAGTGGAGAGGTTCTCCCTGTGGCGGACAGTAAGTAGGACGTCCCTGTGGTGGACAGTGGGGAGGATGTTTCTCATTTGGACAACTGAGAGGACATCCCTCTGGTGGACAGAAGAGAGGACATTTCTGTGGTGAACAGTGGGAAGATGGTCCATGTGTTGGACAGTCGATAGGACATTTATGTTTTTGATTGTGGGAAAGACGTCCATGTTGTGGACAACAGGGAGGACCTTTCTGTGGTGGACAGTGGTAAAGATGTCCCTCTGATAGACAGTGATGAGGATGTTTCTGTGGTGGACAGTAGAAAGGACATCCTTGTTGTGGAAAAGTGGTGAGGACTTCACTGTCGTGGCTATTGGTAAAGACGTCCTGATGTCAACAGTGGAAAGGATGTTTCTGTGGTGGACAGTGGAGAGGACCTTCTAATGATGAAAAGTGGAAAAAAGTCACAGTGGTGGACAGTGGTGAGGAAGTTTCTGTGGTGGATACTGGTGAGAAAGTTTCCTTGGTGCAAAGTAGAATGTCCCTTTGGTGGACAGTGGAAAGTACATCTCTGTGGTGGACAGTAGAGAGAAACACACTGTAGTGGAACAGGGGAAAATATTTATGTTATGGACAGTGGGAAGGAAGTCACTGTTGTCGATATTGGGAAGGACCTCCTTGTGGTGAACACTGGGAAGGATATCCCTCTGATGGACAGTGGGGAGGACATCCCTGTAGTAGACAGGGGAAGGACATCTCTGTGGTGGACAGTGAAGAGGACTTTTTTATGTTGGAGATTTGTGATGATGTCCCTGTGGTAAATAGTGGGAAAGACGTTTCTTTGGTGGACAGTGGGAAGGATATCCCTCTGGTGGACAGGGGGAAGGACATACTTGTGGTGGACAGTGAAGAGGACTTTTCTGTGTTGGATATTTTGGATGACATCCCTGTGGTGAATAGTGGGAAAGACATTTCTTTGGTGGATAATGGGGGAGGATGTCCCTGTCGTGGACAGTGCAGAGGTCAGCTCTGTGGTGTAGAGTGTTGCTGACATCCCTGGTGTGCAAAGGAGCATGTCCCTGTGGTGTAAAATGGAGAGGATATTCCTGTTGTACACAGGAAAATGTCTGTGTCTGCAACGTTTGTAAGATGTCCCAGTGGTGAACAGTGAAAAGGATGTCACTGTGGTGGACAATTTGCAGGATGTCACTGTGGTGGACAGTGGGCAGGACGTCTCTTTGGTAGACAGTGGGAAGGACATCCCTGTGTTAGACATGCGAATGGAATCCCTGTGGTGGACAGTGGGGAGACAATTCTGTGGTGGATAGTGGGAAGGACATCACTTTTGTGGACAGTGCGGAGGATGTCAATGTTTTGGACAGTGGTAAGGACTTCCCTGTGGTGGACAGTAGAGAGGACCTTTCTGTTTTGAACAGTGGGATGAAGGTCCATGTGTTGGACTTTGGGGAGGATTTTTATGTGTGGATTGTGGGAAAGACGTCCAGGATGTGTACATTGGGAAGGACCTCCATGTAATGGACAGTGGAAGCATGTCCCTCTCATGGAATTTGGGGAGGAACACCAGGTGGTGGACAGTGGGAAGGACCTCTCTGTGGTGGACCTAGGAGAGGACATTATTTAGTGGACATTGGGAAATACGTTTCTGTTGTGGACAGCAGGGTGTACCTTTCTGTGGTGGACAGTGGGAAGGTCATGCCTGTTGTGGAAAGTGTGGTGGATGTTCCTTTGTTGGACAGTGGAAAGGACATCCCTCTGGTGGACATTAAAGGGGACTTGCTGTGGTGGACAGTGGGAAGGAGGTCCATGTGGTGGACCATGGAAAGGACATGCCTTTTGTGGACAGGGCGGAGGACATCACTGTGGTGGACAGAAGAAAGAACAGCCCTGTGGTGGACATTAGAGAAGAGTTCCCTGTGGAGGACAGTGGGTAGGAGGTCCCTGTGGTGGAGAGTGAAAATGATAGCTCTGTTGTAAACTGTGTGGAAAACATCCATGTGGTGAACAGTGGAAAAAATATCCCTGTGGTGGACAGTAAAGAGGACCTGCTGTGGTGGACATTGGGAAGGAGGTCCCTGTGGATGGACATTTGAAGGACATATATGGTGTGGATGGATGGAAGGACATACCTGTTGTGGACATTGGGAAAGACATTTTGGTGGACAGTGGGAAGGATGACCTCTTGTGGACAGTGGGGAGGACGTCCCTGTGGTGGAAAGTGGGAAGGACATCCCTGTTCTGGTCCAAGGGGAGGATATCCCTGAGGTGGACAGAGGGATGGACGTCCCTGTGGTGGACAGCAAGACGGAACTTTCTGTTTTGAATTGTGGGAAGGACATCCCTGTTGTAGACAGTGGAAAGGACATCCCTGTGGTGGACAGTGGGTAGGATTTCACTGTGGTGGACAGTGCAGAGGATGTTCCTGGGGTGGAAAGTGGAGAGGACGTTTCTGTGGTGGCCAGTAAGATGTACATGTTTGTTGAAGACAGTGCAGAAATCCATATGGTAGAGAGTGTGGAGGTCATCTCTGTGGTGGACATTGGGTAGGACATCCCTGTTGTGCCCAGTTGGGAGGATGTCCCTGTTGTTTGAAGTGGGAAGGACTTCACTGTGTTTGATAGTTGGGAGGACATTACTGTTGTGGACATTTGGTAGGATGTCACTGTGGTAGAGATTTGAGAGGATTTCACTGTGGTTGACAGTGAAGATGATGACCTTTTAGACAGTAAGAACAACGTTCCTGTGGTGCACAAGAGAATGTCTCTTTGGTGGACAGTGAGAAGTATGTCCTTGTAGTGGGGAGTGCAGAGGACATCTCTGTGGTATACAGTGGTAAGAACATCCCTGTATTGCACAGGGTGATGTCCCTGAGGTGTACAGTGGGGAGGACATCAGTATAGTGGACAGGCAGAAAAGTGTTCCTGTTGTGGACAGTGGGGAGGACCTCCCTGTGGTGGACAAGGTGCAGGATGGTTTACATTGTGGAGGATATTCATGTTGTTAACAGTGGAAAGGCCATCCCTGTAGTAGACATTGGTGAGGAAAACCATGTTGTGGACAAGGGTAAGGAAGTCCTTGTGGTACAAAGGAGGATGTTCCTGTGGTGGACAGTGGAAAGGATGTTGCTGTGGGGGACAGAGGGATGTACATGTTTGTTGAGGACAGGTGAAGGACATCAATGTGGTGGACAGTGTAAAGGACATCCCTGTGTGTGGACAGTGGGAAGGAGGTCCCTGTGGTTGGCAGTGGGAAGGACATATATGTTGTGGACTGTAGGAAGGACATCCCTGTCTGAACATTGGGAAAGACCTCTTTGTGGTGTGTGTGCTTTCTACTGGAAGGGTGTGTCTCTGGTGGACAGGGGGAGGACCTCCTTGTGGAGGACAGTGAGAAGGACATACCTGTTATGATCTGAGGAGAGGATATCACTGAGGTGGACAGTGGGAAGGATGTCCTCTTGGTGGACAGAGGGAAGGAGCTTTCTGGTGTGAATAGTGGGAAGGATATCCCTATTGTAGACAAAGGGGAGGACATCAAAGTGGTGGACAGTGGGGAGGATTTCACTGTGATGGACAGTGGGGAGGATGTTACTGTGGTGCAGTAGAGAATGTCCCTGTGGTGCATAGTTGGAAGGATGTCCATATGGTGGAGAGTGCGGAGGACATCTCTGTGGTGGATAGTGGTTACGACATCCCTGTTGTGCACAGGAGGATGTCCCTGTGGTGCACAGTGGGGAGGATGTCCCTGTTATTTATGGTGGAAAGGACTTCGCTGTGTTTGATAGTTTGGAAGACATCCGTGTTGTGGACAGTTGGGAGGATGTCTCTGTGTTTGAGTGTTGAGAGTATTTCACTGTGGTGGACTGTGCTGATGTGGGCCTTACAGACAGTAATGACAACACTCCTGTGGTGCACAAGATAATGTCTCTTTGGTGGACAGTGAGAATGATGTCCTTGTAGTGGGAGTGCAGAAGACATCTCTGGGGTGGACCATGGTTAGAACATTCCTGTTGTGCACAGGAGGATATCCCTGTGGTGTACAGAGGGAAGGACATCACTGTGGTGGACAGTGAAGAGGACTTCCCTGTGCTGGACCATTGAAATGATGTCTTTGTGGTCGACAGTGGGAAGGACATCCCTTTGGAGGACAGTGGAAGGGACATCACTGTGGTGGTGAGGCAGAAGGATGTTCCTGTGAAGGACAGAGTGGAGGACCTCCCTGTGGTGGACAGTGGGTAAGATGTTACTGTGGTTTACAGTGTGGGGATATTCCTGTTGAGGACCACGGTGATGACTTCCCTGTAGTGCATATTGTTGAGGACAATCATATTGTGGCAGTGGTAAAAATGTCCTTGTAGTACACAGGAGGATGTCCCTGTGGTGAACAGTGGGGGAAGGACTTCAGTTTTTGGACTGTGGAAAGGACCTCCCTGTGGTGGACAGTGGGGAGGACATTCTGTTGTGGACAGTGGGATGGATGTTTCTGTCATGGAATGTTGGGAAGACATCACTATAATGGACAGTGGGAACGACGTTTATGTGGTGGAAAGTGGGAAGAATGTCATTTGGTGGACAGCAGGGAGAACATCTCTGTGGCCTACAATGGAAAGGACATCCCTGTTGTGGACAATGGATAGAATATTCCTGTTGTGTACAATGGTGAGGACATTTCTGTTGTGAATAAGAGGATGCCCCTGTGGTGCAAAGTGTGGAGGATGTTTCTTTAGTGGACAGTGGGAAAGACATCCATGTGGTGGACTGTGGGGAGGTCCACTCTGTAGTGAACATTGGGAGGATGTCACTGTGGTGGACAGTGGAAAGGATGTTTCTGTGGTGCACATTGGTCAGGATGTCCTGTTGTGCACAGGAGGATGTCACTGTGGTGAAAAGTGGGAAGGACGTCACTATGCTGGACGTTGGTGAAGATGACCCAGTGGTGGACAGTTTTATGGATGTCCATGTGGTACACAGGAGGACATCCCTGTGGTGGCAGTGGGGAGGACTTCTCTCTGATGGACAATGGGGAGGAAATCCCTGTGGTGGACAGTTGTGTGAACCTCACTGTGGTGGACAGTGTGTAGCAGCTTCCAGTAGTGAACAGTGGGAGGACATCATTGTGGTAAACTGTGGGAATAATATCCTTTGTGGACTGTGGAAGGATGTCCATGTTGTTGACAAGGGGAGTATGTCCCTATGGTGGACATTGGGGAGGAACTCCTGTGGTGGACATGGGTAAGAAGTCTCTGTGGTGGACAGTGTGGAGGACATACCTGTTTAAAGTGAAAAGGCCATCCATGTGGTGGACAGTGGGGAAGACATCTCTGTGTTTGACAGTGTGAATAATGTCTCTGTGGTGGACAGGGGAAAGAACCACTCTGTGGTGTACAATGGGAAGGACGTCCCTCTGGTGGACAGTGGAGAGGATGTATCTGTGGTGGACAGTGGAAAGGACATTCTATGGTAGACAGTGGGAAGACTGTCCCTGTGGTGGAGAGCAGGGAGGACCTCTCTGTAGTGGACAGTGGGAAGGACATCCCTGTTTTGGACAGTAAAATGATATCCCTTTTGTGCCCATTGGGGAAGATGTCCCTCTGGTGACCAGTGGGAAAAACATCAATGTGGTGGACAGTGGTGAGGATGACCTTGTGGTGGACAGTGGTAAGGATGCCCTGTGGTGGACAGCAGAGAGGACCTCACTTTGGTGGACAGTTGGAATGACGTCCCTGTGGTGGACAATCAAAGTATGTCCGTGTGGTGCACAGTGGTGAGGACATCCCTATTGTGCACAGGAAGACATCCGTGTGGTGGACAGTGAGGAGGACCACACACTGGTGGACTGTAGGGTAAGACGTCCCTGTGGTGGACAGTGGGAAGGACGTCCCTGTGGTGGACAGTGGGAAGGAGTCTATGTGTTGGACAGTTGGAATGATGTCCATGTTGTGGACAGTGGGAAGGATGCCCCTTTGTGGACAGTGTTAAAGACATCTCTGTGGATCTTCTTGGGGTGGACAATTGGGAGGATGTCCCTGTGGTGGACAGTGGGTAGGACCTTTCTGTTGTAGACAGTGGGATGGATATCCTTGTGGAGGACAGTTGGGAGTACATCCCTGTTGTGTACAGTGGGATAGATGTTTCTGTAGTGGACAGTTGGGTACATAGTTTTGTGGTGGACAGTTAGTAAGACATCTCTGTTGTAAACAGTGCAAAAGAAGTCATTTTTGTGAACAGCGAAAGCATGTCCATTTGGTGGACAATGGGAAGGACATCCCTGTTGTAGACAGTGGGGAGGTTCTCCCTGTGGTGGACAGTAAATAGGACGTCCCTGTGATGGACAGTGGGGAGGATGTTTCTGTTTTGGGCAACTGAGAGGACGTTACTGTGATGGACAGTGTGAAGGATGTCCCTGTGGTGGGCAGCAGGGAGGACCTGTCTGTGGTGGACAGTGGTAAAGATGTCCCTGTGATAGACAGTGATAAGGATGTTTCTGTGGTGGACAGTGAAAAGGACGTCCCTGTTGTGGACAGTGGTGAGGATCTCCCTATCATGGCTATTGATAAGGACCTCCCTGATGTAAACAGTGGAAAGGATGTTTCTGTGGTGGACAGTGGATAGGACCTTCTCATGGTGGAAATTGGAAAGAACGTCACAGTGGTGGACAGTGGTGGGGAAGTTTCTGTGGTGGATAGTGGTGAGGAAGTTTCTCTGGCACAAAGGAAAACGTCCCTTTGGAGCACAGTGGAAAGTACATCTCTGTGGTGGACAGTAAAGAGAAACACACTGTTGTGGACAGTGAAAAGAACATTGATGTTGTGGACAGCGGGAAGGAAGTCACTGTTGTCGATATTTGGAAAAGACCCCCTTGTGGTGAACACTGGGAAGGATATCTCTCTGGTGAACAGTGGGGAGGACATCCCTGTGGTGGACAGTGGTGAGGACGACCCTGTGGTAGACAGTGGTAAGCATGCCCCTGTGGTATAAGGCAGGGAGGACCTCACTTTGGTGGACAATGGGAATGACGTCCTAGTGGTGGACAATGCAATGTATGTCTCTGTGGTAAACAGTGGTAAGGACATATCTCTTGTGCACAGGAGGATATCCTGTGTTGGACAGTTTGGAGGACATCCCTTTAGTAGACAACAGGGAGGACTTCTCTATGGTGAATTGTATGAAGGAAGTCCTTGTGATGGTCAGTGGGGAGGATGTTTTTGTTTCAGGAAACTGAGAGGATGTTAGTGTGGTGGACAGTGTAAAGGACGTCCCTGAGGTTGAGGTTGACAGCAGGGAGAACCTTTCTGTGGTGGACAGTGTTAAAGATGTCCCTGTGATAGACAGTGATGAGGATGTTCTTTGGTGGACAGTGGAAAGGACATCACTATTGTGGACAGTGGTGAGGACCTCCCGTTTTGGCTATTGGAATGATGTTCCTGTGGTGAACAGTGGAAAGGATGTTTCTGTGGTGGACAGTGGAGAGGACCTCCTCATGGTGGAAAGTGGAAGAATATCACAGTGGTGGGCAGTGGTGAGGAAGATTTTTTGCTGGATACAGGAGAGGATGTTTCTCTGTTGCAAAGGAAAACATCCCTTTGGTGGACAGTGGAAAGTACATCTCTGTGGTGCACAGTAGAGAGAAACACACTGTGGTAGACAGTGGGGAAAACATTTATGTTGTGGACAGTGGGAAGGAAGTCCCTGTTGTCGATATTGGGAAAAACCTCTTTGTGGTGAACAGTGGGAAGGATATCTCTCTGCTGGACATTGGGGAGGACATCCCTGTGGTGGACAGGGGAAAGGACATCCCTGTGGTGGACAGTGAAGAGGACTTTTCTGTGTTGGACATTTGGGATGATATCTCTGTGGTGAATAGTGGGAAAGACGTTTCTTTGGTGCATAGTGGGGAGGATGTCCCTGTTGTGGAGAGTCCAGATGATATATCTGAGGTGTAGAGTGTTGCTGACATAACTGGTGTGCAAAGGAGGATGTCCCTGTGGAACAGAGTGGTGAGGATATTCCTGTTGTGCACAGGAAAATGTCCCTGTTGTGCAAAGTGGGTAGGATGTCCCAGTGGTGAACAGTGAAAAGGATGTCTCTGTGGTGGACAATTTGGAGGATGCCTGTGGTGGACAGTGGGAAGGACTTCCCTTTGGTGGACAACAGGGGAGACTTCTCTATTTTGGACCATATGAAGGATGTCCTTGTGGTGGTCATTGGGAAGCATGTCCCTATGGTGGACACTGGGGAGGATGTCTCTGTGGTGGACAGTTGAAAGATGTACCTTTGGTGGACAGTGGGAAGAATGTCCCTTTGGTCCACTGTTGGAAGTACGTCCCTGTGGTAGACAGTAGTTAGTATGTCCCTGTGGAGGGTAGTGGGTAGAACGTCTCTGTTGTGGACCTTGGGAAGGCCATCCCTGTTGTAGACAGTGGGGAGAATATTTCTGTGGTGGACAGTTGAAATGACGTCCCTGTGGAGGACAGTGGAGAGGACTTTTCTGTGGTGGACAGTGGGAAGGACATCACTTTGATGGACAGTAGAGAGGAAGTCCTTGGTGAACAGTGGAAGGAGGTTCCTGTGGTGGACAGTAGGAAGGACATTAAAGTTGTGGACTGTGGGAATAACATCTCTTTATGAACATTGGAAAGACCTCCTTGTGGTGAACTGTGGGAAGAATGTCCCTCTTGTGGACAGAGGGGAGGATGTCACTTAGATGAACAGTGTGGAGGACATCCTTGTGGTGAACAGCTGGCAGGACTTTTCTGTGGTGGACAGTGGGAAGGACATACCTGTTGTGGACAGCGGGGAGATGTTACTGGTATGGACAGTGTTAAAGACATCCCTGTGGTTGACAGTAGAGAGGACCTTTCTGTGGTGAACAGTGGGAAGAATGTCCGGTTTGGACAGTGGGGAGGACATTATGTTTTGGATTGTGGGAAGAAATTCCATGTTGTGGACATTGGGAAGGACCTCCGTGTGTGGACAATGGGAAGCATGTCCCTCATGCATAGTGGGGAGGAATACCATGTGGTGGACAGTGGGAAGAATGTCTCTGTGGTAGACATAGGAGAAGACATCATTTAGTGGATATTATGAAGTATGTTCCTGTTGTGGACAGCAGGGTGTACCTTTCTGTGGTGAGGAGGACATCCCTGTGGTAAACTGTGGGAATATTGTCTTTTTGTGGACACTCAAAGGATGTCCATGTTGTGGACAAGGGGAGTATGTCCTATGGTGGACAGTGGTGAGGACCTCCCTGTGGTTTACATGTATAGGATGTCTCTGTGGTGGACAGTGGGAATGACATCCCTGTTTGCTAAGTGGGGAGGACATCCTTGTGGTGTACAGTGGGGGGGACACCTCTGTGGTGCACAGTGGGAAGAATGTCTCTGTGGTGGACAGCAGAAAGGACCTCACTGTGGAGTACAATGGGAAGGAAGTCCCTCTGGTGGACAGTAGAAATGATGTAGCTGTGGTGGACATTGAAAAGGTTGTTCTATTGTGGACAGTGGAAGGCTGTCCCTGTGGTAGAGACCAGGAAAGAGCTCTCTGTGGTGGACAGTGGGAAGGACATCGATGTGGACAGTAAATGGACTTCCCTTTTGTGCACATTGGAGAAGATGTCTCTCGGGTGAACAGTGGAAGGAATCCCTGTGGTGGACAGTGGTGAGGACGACCCTGTGGTGTACAGTGGTAAGGATGCCTCTGTGGTGGACAATAGAGAGAAACACACTGTGGTGGACTGTGGGAAGAACATTTATGTTGTAGATTGTGGGAAGAACATCTCTGTTATGGACATTGGGAAAGACCTCCTTGTGGTGAACTGCGGGAAGAATGTCCCTTTGTGGACAGAGGGGAGGACGTCACTTAGGTGGACAGTGGGAAGAACATCCTGTGGTGGACAGTGAAGAGGACTTTTCTGTGTTGGACATTTGAGATGACATCCCTGTGGTGAATAGTGGGAAAGACTTTTCTTTGGTGGATAGTGGGGAGGATGTCATAGTCATGGAGAGTGCAATGTCATCTCTGGGGTGGAGAGTGTTGGTGACATCCCTGGTGTGCAAAGGACGATGTCCCTGTGGTGCACAGTGGTGAGGATAACCCTGTTATGCACAGGAAAATGTCTGTGTTGTGCAAAGTGGATAGGATGTCCCAGTGGTGAACAGTGAAAAAGATGTCACTGTCATGGACAATTTGGAGGATGTACCTGTGGTAGACAGTGAAAAGGACGTCCCTTTTGTGGACAAAAGGGAGGATTCTCTATGGTGGACTGTATGAAGGACACGTCCTTGTGGTGGTCCAGTGTGAAGGATGTCCTTGTGGTGGACACTGGGGAGGATGTCTCTGTTGTGGAGAGTTGAAAGATGTACCTTTTGTGGACAGTGGGAAGAATGTCCCTTTGGTGGACAGTAGAAATTACGTCCCTATGGTAGACAGTGGGTGAAATGTCCCTGGGGAGGGTAGTGGGTAGAACGTCTCTGTGGTTGATAGGGGGGAGGAACCTCCTTGGAGTGGACCATTGGGGGATGTCCCTGTGGTGCACAGTGGTAGGACTTTCTTTTGTGGACAGTAGGATGGACATTCTTTTTGAAGAAAATGGGGAGTATGTCCCTGATGTGTACAGTGGGATGGATGTTTCTGTAGTGGACAGTTGGGAACATATTTGTGTGGTAGACAGTTAGGAAGATGTCCCTGTGGTAAACAGTGGGAATGAAGTCCTTTTTTGGACAGTGAAAAGATGTCTATGTGGTAAACAATGGGAAGGACGTCCCTGTTGTAGACAGTGGGGAGGTTCTCCCTGTGGTGGACAGTGTGAAGGACATTCCTGTGGTGGACAGCAGAAAGGACCTCTGTGTAATGGACAGTGGTAAAGATGTCCCTGTGATAGACAGTGATGAGGATGTTTTCTGTGGTGGACAGTGGAAAGGACGTCCCTTTTGTGGACCATGGTGAGGACCTCCCTGTCATGGCTATTGGTAAGGACGGTCCCTAAGTGAATAGTGAAAAGATATTTCTGTGGTGGACAGTGGAGAGGATGTCACAGTGGTGACAGTGTTGAGGACATTTCTGTGGTGGACAGTGGTTAGGATGTTTCTCTAGTGCAAAGGAAAACGTCCCTTTGGTGGACATTGGAAAGTACATCTCTGTGGTGGACAGTAGAGAGAAACACACTGTAGTGGACAGAGGGAAGAACATTTAAGTGTGGAAGTCGGGAAGGGAGTCCCTGTTGTCAATATTGGGAAGGACTTCCTTGTGGTAAACAGTGGGAAGGATATACTTCTGGTGGACAGTGGGGAGGGACATCCCTGTGGTGGACAGTGAGAAGGACATCCCTGTTGTGGGAAGAAATCTCGCGGGCGGGGGGGAGGGAGTCCGGCCGGCAGAGTCTCAGGGCGGTCCGGCATCAGGGCTTCCCGCACCACCAGCGGAGGGTCTCACATTCACGAGCTGTCAGTGGGCGGGCCGGTGGCTGCATTGGCAAGGTTCCAGGGTTCCAAAAGCTGGGAATCAGGCAGAGAGACCATGGACACGTGGAGTCCGGTTTTCCAAAGCTTTTATTGTTCATGGCATGGTGAATGGACACAACTGGTACGTGCTTCCCACACCGCCCCCCCCCCCGCCAAAAGCCAGGGAAGGCCAATCTTATAGGGAAGGGAGAAAGGGGAGGGAATAACTTAATTAGCTACGCCCCTGGCCTTTTGATAATTCATTAATATTTAAATCTCTGGAGGTGGAGACTTGTTAGTCACACCCTCTACCTGTCCTACGTGACTGAAGGTAACAGGTGAAATGGAGTTACCTCGTCCAAGGCCCAACACCCTGTGGTGGACAGTGAAGAGGACTCTTCTGTGTTGTTCATTTTGGATGACATCTCTGTGGTGAATAGTGGGAAAGACATTTCTTTGGTGGAGAGAGGGGAGGAGCTTAGGGGAGGATGTCCCTATCTTTAGATAGTGCAGAGGACAGCTCTGGGGTGGACAGTGTTGCTGACATCCCTCGTGTGCAAAGGAGGATATCGCTGTGGTGCACAGTGGAGAGGATATTCCTGTTGTGCACAGGAAAATGTCCATGTTGTGCAAAGTGTATAAGATGTCCCAGTATGAACATTGAAAAGGATGTCACTGTGGTGGACAATTTGGAGAATGTTCCTGTGGTGGGCAGTGGGAAAAGACGTCTTTTTGGTGGGCAACAAGTAGGACTAATCTATGGTGAACTGTATGAAGGATGTCCTTGTGGTGGTCAGTGGGGGAGGATGTCCCTGTGTTGAAATCAGGAGGATGTCTCTCTGGTGGACAGTTGAAAGATGTACCTTTGGTGGACAGTGGGAAGAACGTTCCTTTTGCGGACAGTGGGAAAAACATCCCTGTGGTAGACAGTGGGTAGGATGTTCCTGTGGAAGGAAGTTGGTAGAATATCTCTGTGGTGGACAGTGGGAAGGACATCCGTGTTGTGGGACATTGGTGAGAATATTTCTGTGGTCTACAGTTGAAATGACATCACTGTGGTGGACAGTGGGAGAAAACCTACCTGTGGTGGAGATTGGGGAGGAACTCCCTGTGGTAGACTGTTGTTAGTACGTCCCTGTTGTAGACAGTGGGTAGTACGTTCCTGTGGTGGACACTGAGGAGACGTCCCTGTGGTGGACAGTGGAAAGAACATCCCTATTGTGGACAGTGGGGAGGATGTCCCCTGTGGTGGACAGTGGATATGACCCACTTTGAAGGACAGTAGAGAGGACCTATCTGTGGTTGACAGTGGGAAGGAGGTCGCTGTGTTGGACACTGGGAAGCACTTTCATGTTGTGGACAGTGGGAAGAACATCTCTGTTGTGAACATGGGAAAGACCTCCTTTTGGTGAACTGTGGGAAGAATGTCCCTTTTGTGGACAGAGGGGAGGACATCACTTAGGTGGACATTGGAAGGACATTCCTGTTGTGGACAGTGTGGAGGATGTCACGGTTTGGACAGTGGTAAAGACATAACTTTGGTGGACAATAGAGAGGACACTTTCTCTGGTGAAAAGTGGAAAGATGGTTCATGTGTTGGACAGTGAGGAGGACATTTATATTGTGGATTGTGGGAAAGACGTCCGTGTTGTGGACATTGAGAAAGACCTCTTTGTGGTGGACATTGGGAAGGGTGTGCCTATGGTTGACAGGGGAAAGGACCTCCTCGTGGTGGACAGTGGGAAAGACGTCCTCTTGGTGGACAGAGGGGAGGACTTTCTGGTGTGAATAGTGGGAAGGACATCCCTGTTGTAGATAGTGGGGAGGACATCCCAGTGTTGGACTGTGGGGAGGATTTCACTGTGATGGACAGTGGGGAGGATGTTACTGTGGTGCACTTGAGAATGTCCCGTGGTTCATATTTGGAAGCATGTCCATATGGTGGAGAATGTGGAGGACATCTCTGTGGTGGACAGTGGTTAGGACATCCCGTTGTGCACAGGAGGATATCCCTGTGGTGCACAGGGTGGAGGATGTCCCTGTTGTTTACTGTGGGAAGGACTTCACTGTGTTGATTGTGTTGAAGACATCCGTTTTTTGGACCGGTGGGAGGAGTCTCTGTGTTTGAGTTTGGAGAGATATCACTGTGTTGCAGTGTAGATGGGGGCCTTGAGGACAGTAAGCACAATGCTCCTGTGGTGCACAAGAGAATTTCTCTTTGGTGAACAGTGAGAAGGATGTCCTTGTAGTGGGAGTGCAGATGAAATCTCTGGGTGGAAAGTGGTAAGAACATTATGTTGTGGTTTGTGGGAAATACATCCATGTTGTGGACATTGTAAAGGACTTCTGTGTGTTGGACAGGGGAAGCATGTCCCTCTCGGGGACACTGGGGAGAAACACCATGTGGTGGACAATGGGAAGGACGTCTCAATGGGGACCTTTCAGAGGACATCATTTAGTGGACATTGGGAAGAACGTTCCTGTTGTGGACAGCAGGGGGTACATTTCTGTGGTGGACAGTGGGGAAGGACATGCCTGTTGTGGACAGTGCAGAGGACATCACTTGGTGGATGGGTGGAAATGACATTCCTGTGGTGGACAGTATAGAGGACTTCCTTGTGGTGTACAGTAGGAAGGAGTTCCCTGTGGTGGACCATGGAAATGAGATGCCTGTTGTGGACAGGGCGGAGGACATCCTTGTCATGGACAGTGGAAAGGGGACATAGCTGTGGTGGACAGTATAGAGTATTTTCTGTGGTGGACAGTGAGAGAATGTCCCTGTGGTGGACATTGGAAGGACATAATGTTGTGGACTGTGGAAAAATGTCCCTGTTGTGGACATTGGGAAAGACCTTCTTGTGGTGAGCAATGGGAAGGATGTCGCTCTGGGGACATTGGGGAGGAACTTCCTGTGGTAGATATTGGGAAGGATGTCCTTTGGTGGAGAAGAGGTATAGGTCGTCACTTAGGTGGACCAGTGGTAAGGACATCCTTTGGTGGATAGTAGAAAGGACCACACTGTGGTGAACAGTGTGAAGAGTGGGAAGGACAATTTATGTTGTGGATTGTGGGAAGGTTGTACAGTTGTGGAGATTGAGAAGGGCCCCTCCGTGCTTGTATTCTACAGGTGCAAAGCATGTCCCTCTGGTGGACAGTGGAGAGGACACAATATGGGACAGTGGGAAGGACCTCCCTTCGTAGGACAGAGGAATAGACATCATTGAGATGGACGTTAGGAAGCTGATGTTTCCTGTTTTGGACAGAAGGGTGTACCTTTTCTGGTGGAGAGTGGGAAGGACATCCTGTTTTGGAACAGTGTGGTAGGGACACCCTGTAGTGGCAGTGGGAAAAGGACATCCCGTGGTGCACATTTAAAAAAAGGAGTTCTCTGTGGTGGGACATGGGAAGGAGGTCCATGTGGTGGAGACTAAAAAGGACATGACTGTGTGGATCAGGGGAGGGACATCCCTTGGTAAACGTGGAAAAAGGTCATCCATTGTTGGGGGACAGTAGAGAGGACCTTCATGTGTTGGACATTGGAAGGACATATATATTGTTGACTGTGAAAAAGCCGTTCCTGTGTGGACATTGGAAGAGACATTTGGTGGGACAGTGGGAAAGGATGACCCTCTTTGGACTGTCAGGAGGATGTCCCTGGGAGGAAAGTGGTGAAGTACATCCCTGTTATGGCTGAGGGGAGGATATCACCGAGGTGGACATGAGAGAGAAGGACGCCCTGTAGTGGAAAGTCGGGGAGGATTGCCGCCGTTCGGTTTGAAGTTTGAAGGATATCACTGTGTTTAGGACAGTGGGGAGGAACATCTCTGTGGTGGCCATGCAGAAGGATGTTCCTGTTGTGGACCAGTGGGTGAGGACAACCTGTGGTGACAAAAGGTGTAGGATATCCCTGTGTTTACAGTGTGGAGGATATAATTTGTGTGGACAGTTGGTCAGGATGGTCCTATAGTGAACATTGGTGGAGGACAACATGTTGTGGACAGTGGTAAGGAGTCTTGTGGTACACAGGAGAATGTACTGTGGGTGCACAGTGAAAAGGACATCTCCTTGGTGAAAGCAAAGGACGTGCCTGTGGTGGAAGTTTTAGGAGGACCTCCCTGTGGTGGATAGTGGAAAGGGACGTTTCTGTGGTAAATAGTGGTGAGGTATATTTTTGTTTTGGACAGTGCAGAAGACATAAATGTGGGGACAGTGGGAAAGGACATCCCTGTGGGGGACAGTATGAGAAGACTTTCACTGTGGGGACAGTGGGAAGGAGGTCCCTGTGGGGAATCATGGAAAAGGACATGCATGTTGTGGACAGGGTGGAGCGACATCACTGTGTTGGACAGTGGAGAAGACATACGTGTTAGTGGACAGTTGAAAGAAGGACTTGCCCTGTGGTAGACAGTGGGCAGGAGGCCCTCTGGTAGATATGGAAAGGACACGCCTGTTGTGGACAGAGCGGGACACCACTTTGGTAGGGACAGTGGAAGACATAACTGTGCGGGACAGTAGAATAGGACTTCCCTGTGGTGGACAGTGAGAAGGAGTCCCTCGTGGTCGACATTGGAAGGACATATATGTTGGGAATGTCGGAAAGGGACATCGCTCTTTTGGAATTGGGAAAGACCTTCTCGTGGTGAACAGTGGGCAGTATGTCACTCTGGTGGACATGGGTGGAACTCCCTGTGGTGGACTAGTGGAAATGATGTCTCTGTGGTGGAGAGAGGAAAGGATCATCACTTAGTGTGGATCATGGTAAGGACATCTCTGTGGTGGATAGAGAGAGGAACTCTCTCTGTGGTGAACAGTGGGAAGAAGGTCCCCGTGGTGGAGATTGGGAAGGATGTTATTTATATTGTGGACTGTGGGAAGGATGTAAATGATTGTGGACATTGGAAATGACTCTGTGTGTTTCCACAGTGGCAAGCATGTCCCTTGGTGGACATTGGAAGAGAAACCACCATGTGGTCGACGTGTGAAGGATGTTCTGCAGTGGACAGAGGAAAGGACATCATTGAGTGCGACATTAGGAAGTACGTGCTGTTGTGGACAGCAAAGTGTTCATTTCTATGGTGGAACAGTGGGAAGGACATACTGTGGGGACATTAAGAGATGACTTCCCGGTGGTGGGACAGTAGGAAGGAGGTCCCTGTGTGGAGAGTGAAAATGCATTGCCTTTATGACAGTGCGGAGGACATCACCTGTGGTGACACAGTGGAAAGGACATCCCTCTGGTGATAGGTAGAGAGGACCTCTTGTGGTGAATAGTGGGAAGGAGGTCACTGTGGTGGAGAGTGAAAAGGACATGCCTGTTGTGGACAGTGCGGGGGACTTCCCGTGGTGAACTGTGAAAGACATCCCGGTGGTGGCACAGTAGAGAAGACTCCTGTGGAGAAACAGTGGGATAAGGATGGACTTGTGGTTGACATGGAAGGACATATATGGTGTGGACTATGGGGAAGCACATCTAATACCCTTCTTGTGGACATGAGAAAGACCTTTTCGTGGACAGTGGGGAAGCATGACACTCTTCGTGGACAGTTGGTAGGGCGTCCCTGTGTTGGACAATGGGAGGATATTTATGTTTTGAATTGTGGGAAGGACATCCTGTGGTGGTCAATGGGAGGAATCCAGTGGTGGACAGTGAGGAGGATTTCACTATGGTGGGACCTTGGGAGGATGTTACTGTGGTGCACTGGAGAACATCCTTGTGGTGCATAGTCAGAAGGAGGTCCATTGGTGGAGAGTGGTGGAGGCCATCTCTGTGTGGGACCTTGGTTAGGACAATCATGTTGTGCCCAGTGGGGAGCATGTCCATGTGTTTACAGTGGGAAGACTTCACTGTGTTTGATAGTTTGAAGGACATCCCTGTTGTGGACAGTGGGAGAATGTCACTGTTGGTGGAGAGTTTGAAAGGATGTCACTGTGGTGACCAGTTGCAAATGATGGCCCTTGTAGACAGTAAGAACAACGTTCCTGTGGGCACAAAAGAGAATGTCTCTTTGGTGAGACAATCGAGAAGGATGTCCTGTAGCTGGGATTGCAGTGGACATCTCATGGGATTGTACAGTGGTAATAACAACCCTGTGTGCACAGGAGGATGTCCCTGAGGTGTATAGTGAATAGGACATCACTGTGGTGGACAGCAGAAGGAGTTCTTATGTGGAGAGTGGGAGAAGACCTTCCTCTGGTGGACAATGTGTAGGATGTCCCTGTGGTTTACGTGTGGAGGAATTCATGTTGTAGACAGTGGTGAGGAGTCTCTGTAGTGGCCATTGGTGAAGACAACCATGTTGTGACAGTGGTAAGGATTCCTTGTGGTACACAGGAGGGATGTTCCCTGTGAGTGTACAGTGCGGAAGGACATTCTTTGGTGAACAGTGGAAAGGATGTCCCTGTGGTGGACAGTTTGGAGAGTCCTCCTTGTGGTGGACAAGTACCAGGACATTACTGTGGTCGACACGATGGGATGTACATGTTTGTTGTTGGACAGTGTGGAGGATGTCAATGTGCGTGGACAAAGGAAAGACATACCTTTGGGGACTAGTAGAAAGGAACTCCCTGCGGTGGACAGTAGGAAGGAGTTCCCTGGGTTGATGAGGACAGGACAGCCTTTATTTGGACCAGTGGGGAGGACATCCCTGTGCAGTGGACAGTGGAAAGGACATACCTCTGCTTGACAGTAGAGAGGACTCCATGTGTGGCAGATGATAAGGAGGTCACTGTGGTGGACAGTAGAAGGATATATATGTTTTGGACTGTGGAAGGAACTACCTGTTGTGAACATTGGAAAGGACCTCCTGTCATGAATAGTGGAAAATATGTCCCTCTGGTGGGCATTGGGGGAGGAAAACTTACCTTTGGTTGAATGTGGGATGATGTCGCTTGTGGTGGAGAGAGGGTGAGATTGTCACTTAGGTGGACAGTAGTAAGGCATCCCTCTGGTGGATAGTAGAAAGGAACTTTCTGTGGGAACTGTGGGAAGTAAAGGGCCCTCTGGTGGAGTGTGGGAAAGGGAATTTATGCTCGTGGACTGTGGGAAGGACGTACATGTGGTGGACATTGGAACTGAACTTCCAGTGTTCTACAGTGGCAAGCATTGCCCCTCAGTGACAGTGGGGAGGATCACCATGAGGTAGACAATGGGAAACATCCCTGCAGTGGACAGAGGACAAGACATCATTGAGAGTGACATTAGCCCAAGTACATTCCGTTGTGGACAGCAGGTGTGTAACCTTTCTGGGTGGACATGGGAAGGACTTGCTGTTTTGGACAGTGCGTAGTCATCCCTGTGTCGGACTATGGAAAGGACATCAGTGGTTGACAGTAGAGAAGACTTTCCCCTGTGGTGGACAGTGGGAAGGAGGTCCTGTGAGGAGAGTGAAAAAGGACATGGACTGTTGTGGACAGGTGGAAGACATCCATGTGTTGTGAACAGTGAAAGGATGGACAGTAGAGAGGGACTTCCCTGTTTGGAGAGTTGGAAGGAGGTCCCTGTGGTGGACATTGGAAGGACATATATGGTGGGACTGTGGAAGGACGTATCTGTTGGGACATCAAGAAGAATTTGGTGGGACAGTGGGGAGGATGACCTTTGTGGACGTGGGGAGTATGTCCTGTGGTGAAAAGTGTGAAGTACATCCTGTTATGGTCTGAGGGGAGGATATCACTGAAGTGGACAGAGGGCGGACGTCACGTAATGGACAGAGGGAGGACCTTCTGTTTTGAATTGTTGGGAAGGACATCCCTATTGAAGACAGTGGGGAAGACATCCCATGGTGCAGTGGGTAGGATTTCACTGTGTGGACAGTGAGAGGGTGTTACTATGCTTGCACCAAGAGAACGTTCTTGTGGTGCAGATCAAAAGGATGTCATATGGTGGAGAGGCAGAGGACATATTGTGGTGGACAGTGGTTAGGACATCACTGTTGTGCCCAGTGGGAAGGTGGTCCCTGTTTTTTACAGGGGAAGGACTCTCGCTCTGTTTGATAGTTGTGAGGAAATCCCTGTTGGGACACATAATATGATGTCACTGTGGTGGAGAGTGAGAGATTTCACTGTTGTGGACAGTGAGATGATGGCCGTGTAGACAGTTAAAACAATGTCCGGTGGTTGCACAAGATAATGTCTCTTTGGTGGACAGTGAGAAGAAAAAAGACGTACTTGTAGTGGGGAGTGCAAGAGGACATCTCTGAGAGGTGCAGTGGTAAGAACTATTCAATGATGTCCCTGAATTGTACATTTGGCAGCGACATCACTGTGGTGGACAGGCAGAGGATGTTCATGTTGTGGACAATGGGGGAGGATATCCCTGTGAGACCATGTGTAGGATGCCCTTAGTTTTTCGGTGAATATATCATGTTTGTGGACATTGGTGTGAGGACGTCCCTGTAGTGGACATTGGGAGGACAATATGTTGTGGACGTGGTAAGGATATCCTTGTGGTACACAGGAGGTGTCCCTGTGGTGGACAGTGGGAAGGACCATCTCTTTGTGAACAGTGGAAAGGATGTCCCTGTTGTGGGACAGTGGGGGACCTTCCTGTGGTGACAGTGGAGGGAATGTTTCGTAGTGGGGACAGGGGGAGTACATGTTGTTGTGGACAGTGCAGAGGATGTCAATGTGTTGGCAGTCGAAAGGACATCACTCTGGGGTGGACAGTAGAGAGGACTTCCCTGTGGTGGACAGTTGGACGGAGGTCCATGTGGTGGGACAGTGGGAAGGAGGTTCACTGTGTTTGAACAAGTGGTAAGGACATATATGTTATGGACAGTGAGAGGAACATCCCAGTTTGTGGAATGGGAAAGACCACATGGGAGGCGTTGTGCCTCTGGTGGACAGTGGGTTGTACCTCCTTCTTGGGACATGTAAGACATCCCTGTTATGATCTGAGGAGCGAATATCCACTGAGGGGACAGTTGCAGGACGTCCTCTTGGGGGACAGCAGGAGGACCTTTCTGTCAGTGAATATTGGGAAGGAAATCCCTATGTAGACAGTGGAGAGTACATCCTGTGGTGGAAATTGGGAAGCAATTCACTTGAATGAACAGTGGGGAGGGTGTTAGTTTGGTGCACTGGCATAATGCGTCTGTGGGCATAGTTGGAAGGATGTCCTATATGTTGGAGAGGTGGAGGACATCTCTGTGGTGGTACAGTGGTTAGGTCATCCCTATTGTGCACAGGAGGATGTCCCTTTGGTGCACAGTGGGGAGATTCCTGTTGTTTCAGTGGAGAAGTATTCACTGTGTTGATAGGTTGGGAGGACATCCGTCGTTGTGGATAGTGGGAGGATGTCCCTTGGTGAGAGTTGAAGAGGATTTCACTGTCGTAGACAGTGTGATGATGGACTTGTGGACAGTAGGGAATGCTCCTGTGTTCAGAAGGAAATGTCTTTTGGTGCGCGACATGAGAAGGAGGTCCTTGTAGTGGGGAGTGCAGAACGACCTCTCTGGGGTGGACCCACGTGGTAAGAACAGCCTGGGTTCTCAGGGGATTCCCTGTTGGGTATAGTGGGAAGGACCTCAGTGGTGGACAGTGAAGAGGACTTCTCCCTGGGGTGGACCATGAAATACATTCTTGTGTTCGACAGTGGGAAGGACATCCATTTGGAGGACAGTGGGGAGGATATAACTGTGGTCGACAGTGTAGAAGGATTGTCCCTGTTGGTAAACAGGTGTAGGAGTCCCAGATGGTTAAGTGCTGAGGATAGTGGTGTGGGGGACGGCAGTGAGGGCTTCCCTTGTAGGGCATATGCTTCGAGGACAACCATGTTGTGACAGTGGTATAGGAGTCCTTTGTAGACACAGGCGGATGTCCTTGTGGTGACAGTGGGGTAGGACATTTCAGTTTGGACAGTGGATGGAATATCTGTGCGGAATGTGGGGAGGACATCATTGGTGGACAGTGGGGAGGATATTTCTGTGGGGGAAAGGGGGGAAGAATGTCCCTGGCTGGGACAGCTAAGGATGACATCTTTGTTGGTCTGCAGTCGGGGAAGGACATCTCTCTGGTAGACAGTGGAAAGAATATCCCTGGGGCACAGTTATTAAGGATGTCCATTTATGTGCATATGAGGATGTCTCTGCGCTGCAAAGTTGGGAGGATGTCCCATTGGGGGGGACAGGAGAAAGACATCATGGGTTGGACTGTGTGAGGGTTTCCAACTCTGATTGAACATTGGGGAGAATGTCCCTGTGCGTGGACAGTGGAAAGGGATGTCCCTGTGGTGCACATGCTCAGAATGTAACTGTTTTGCACAGGAGGATGTTCCTGTGGTGAAAAGTGGAAATGATTCATGTGCTGGAAGATTGGTAAAGATGACCTGTGGTGGAATGTTTTATGGACGTCCTTGTGGTCAACAGGAGGAGACATCTCTGGGGTGGACAGTGGGCGGATGTCCTGGTGTGCACGGAAAGATGTCCCTGTGGTGCACAGCATGAGAAGGACTGTTGTGAAGAGGAGATTGTTACAGTGGTGCACAGTAGGGAGTGTGTCCCTGTCCTCGAACCAGTTGGAAAGAACACCCAGGGTCGGACATTGAAATGGAAAAGAAGTCCCTCTGATGTCACTGAGGAAGAATTACGTGGTAGACAGTGGTGAGGACATCAATTGAGGACAGTGGAAAGGATTGTCCGTGTTGTGTTACAGTGGAAAAATGTCCCTGTGGTGAA
>NW_023045274.1:0-39945 GCF_011762505.2 Arvicanthis niloticus | reverse complement strand
TTTTAAATTTAAAAAGGCAGGGGATATAGTCAATGATAGAACACTTGGCTATTATTCACAATGCCTCAGAGTTAATCCCTAGTCCCAAGAAACAAAACAAAACAAGACAGGACAAGACAAACCCAACGCCTGTCATATACACCAGTCTATTGTCTTTCGTTCTGGAAGTCTCAATGGGGCTCAAAGGTGAAAATCCCTGTTTTGTCAGAGCTGTATTGTTTAAAAGTCATATTTGTCTTATGTTCATTGGTGTTTTGCCTGCATGTATGTTTATGTGAGGGTGTCAGATCTCCTGGAGCTGGAGTTACAGACTGTTTAGAGCTGCCATGTGGGTGCTGGGAATTGAACCCAGAGCCTCTGGAAGAGCAGCCAGTGTTCCTAACCACTGAGCAATCTCTTCAGCCTTGGTTTTGTCTTCTTAAAGAGTTCTAGTAAGAGGCATAGTTTAAGTAGAATTTATATGAATTTTTATGAGGGGGTGTCATGGTCCTGGGATAAGATGTTCACTTTCTTCTCAAACCACAGTGGACTTCCCTTGTGAGTATTCTTTCGGAGTTCTTCCAGAAAAAATCCTCAAAGAGAGATGGAGGCAGGGTTCGGGGGCGTGCATCAAAGGCCACACTGCGATGAAGCTATAGTGAAGTCAGAATCTTTGATAGACGCAGATCCTTCATTAGCCCACATGGAGTGAAAAAGAAAATGCCCTGGTGCATTGTTTTCTGACCCAACAGAAACAACCTAACTCCGCTTCAAGGACTTTTCATCCAAGGTGGCACTGTGAGAGTCGAGGATGCAGCTCCCAAGATCCAGCTGCAGCTTCCCTTGCTTCCCTCCTACCCAGCTCCCTGCCCAGCACTGCCCTGTGAGGGCACGCCTCATCCTCAGCCACATTACCACTCCTTTGACTCTCCCCCCCCCCCCACACAGATTCTATCCAACCCACTCAGATGAACCAGGACCATTTCCCCATGCTGTGTCCTCAGGTGCTTGTGGATTCAAGGGGTTGGGACGTGGACATCAGGGGCAGAGGAAGGCAGGTGTCGTGGTTAAATGGTTGTCAACTTGACAGAATCTAGAATCCCTTAGATGGTAAGCTTTCAGGCACATCTGTGTGCTGTGTTTAGATTGAGTTTAGCTCTAAAACTGTGTGATGGGTTAGTTTTTGTTTGTTTGTTGTTGTTGTTTTTTTTTTCAACTTGGCACAAGCTACAGTCATCTGGGGAGAGGGGATGTCAGCAGATGGTTGCCTCTATCAGATGGCTTGTGGGCAGTGTTTGTGGGGCGTTTCTTGATTAATGACTGATGATTAATGAAACACACTCAGGCCACTATGGGAGGTGTCACACCCCTAGGCAGGTGGTTCTGGGTTGTAATAAAAACTAAACTGAGCAAGCCATGGAGGAAAAAGTCAGTAAACAGCATCCTCCATGGCTTCTGCATCAGTTCCTGATTCCAGGTCCCTGCCTTGAGTTCCTTCCTGTCCTTTGTTCAAAGATGGACTGTAACCAGATGTGTAAACTAAGTAAGCCTTTTTTTCCAGGTTGCTTTTGGTCAGGTCTTTATCACAATAATAGAAATCAAGCTAAAACTGAATGTTGGGGATTATTTTGATGAGGGAGATGCACACACTACTGGTGGCACCATTCCTTAGGCTACCCTGAAGTGTATACAAGGAGATAGTGAACTGAACACAAGCATCCATTGCTGTCCCAGCTCATGCTGCTCCACGCTGCCCCACGCTGCCCCACATTTGGGGGCCAGGGTGTCCCGGCCCAAGCTGCTGCTCCAGTCCACAGGTCAGTCAACAGGGTCTAGCAAGACAGAGTGTGGGGATGGAGGGGCAAGAGACTCGAAGATAGACTCAAGACAGAAGGTCTGATCAAGTCTCGTTTATTCAAAGGAAATCATGGGTATTTATATCTTTACCACGTGCCTTGCAGCCATGGACAAGCAGCGGAACACAGCTGAAGTGCTTTACCACGTGCGCCTTACAGCCGTGGATACCCACGTGCCTTGCAGCTGGGGCACTGAACAGCAAAACAAGATATGTGGGATAAACAAGACGTTTATCAGTGTGTGCTCAGCTGTTGTGGCTGTTGAAAAACAAGTCTCTTGTCAGGTTATACGGCCTGAGATGGCTGCACAGATGATAGCCGCTTTCTGCTAGGAGTCGGCTCTCAACACGTTGCTTCCTGCTTCTTGTTTGTGGATGCATTGTGATCAGCTGCTGCCCTGACTTGCTCATCAAGAACTGTGACAAAACTCTTTTTTTTTTTTTTCTATTCAGCTGTCTTTGTCAAAGCATTTTATCACAACAGGAAGCGGGTAATACTCCATGTGCCACACATGCTTTGTTCTTCTTTCTAATCTATCAGGTTCCTCATAGTTGCAAGTAACCAGGACTCCAAATAACCCATAGCTTAAGGGATGCGGAGTTGGTTTGGTGGATATGGGAGCTTGCTAAAAAGATCTGAGTTTGGTGGCTGGGATCCACATGCTTGGTGACAAGCAACCACGCCCCTCCCCCCACTAAATAAAAATGTAGTTTAAACAATTTAGAGACATTGGTCTAGAAAGATGGCTTAGCCATTGAGAGCACTTGCCACTCTTGTAGAGGGCCCAGGTTTGTTCCCAGTATCTACATGGCTGCTCACAGTCGTCTGTACCTCCAGATCCAGGGGATCTGATGCCATCTTCTGGCCTTTAATGATATCAGACACACACGCATGGTAAACAAACATACATACAGGCAAACACTCATAACTAAATAAATCTTAAAAATATAAAAATAAAACAAAACAAAAAAAAACAAGCAAAAAAAAAAAAAAAAAAACCCTTCAGTTAATGGGAAGGTTAAAGGCTCATATAACGGGGTACCTGTCTTAGTCAGGGTTTCTGTTGCTGTGAAGAGACACCATGACCGTGGCAACTCTTACAATTTGGGGCTGGCTTAGTTTCCGAGGTTTAGTTCATGATCAGCATGGTGGGAAGCATGGCGGTGTGTAGGCAGAGCTGGTGCTGGAGAAGGAGGTGAGCTTCTGTATCCTGATCCGAAGGCAGCAGGAAGAGACCTTGAGCTACTAAGCCCAGCTTGAGCGTCTGAGACCTCAAAGCCCACCCCCTCCAGCAAAGCCACACCCACTCCAGCAAAGCCACACCCACTCCAACGAGGCCACATCTCTTTAGCGCCACTCCTTATGGACCTATGCTGGCTACCTTCAATCAGACCACCATAGTAGCTACTGGGTATTTGCAGGAAATGTAACTGAGGAGACCCTCCCTCAATGTTACTCATGTCAGGTTCTTGTGACAGCGACGAGAAAAGTGACTAACACACGTCCTATTCCTGGTGTCTGAGGAGAGCTGATTACACATAGCATTTCCTTCTGACCATGCCCTGCAGGTGCTTGATCTGCTGTGGGGGCTGCAGAGTGGGTTGAGTCATGTTAGCAGCATCTTTCCATTCTTCCTACTAGACATATGTTGTTGAAATTTTTAATCCCAATCTGGGTTTCTATATCACCTTGATCATTCACTTCCCAGATAAAAGACACACAACCTCTATATTTACAATAAGCCTCAAACAGCACAAGAGCTGGGCAGATATCTATCCTCTCTGCTGTTAGAATCTACTTTCCTATTGATAACCGGAGTTATCACTTACTATGTTTCATCTGGGCTGCTCTTAACTCCAATTGGCCAGCCCTCGGGGCCATGTTTTCTTGACTACTAATCCATGGCATCTCTCTCTCCTTCCTTCACCTTCTTCTCCTCCTCGGGGTTCTCCTCCCACCCTCAGCCCTGGAATCCTAAACCCCGCCTATGTCTCTTCTTCCCAACTATTGGTTTTCAGCATCTTCATTTACCAATCAGAAATAACTTGGGGGCAAGGTCATGAGGCTCTACATTCACACTGTCTCAGGGAACTAGTTCTGGGGGGTCACTCTTAGCTTCACAAACACAGTAAAAGACCACACCTCAAAAGACTTAGGTAATTCTCTCTACCTTTCTGGGAGATCAAATTGCCACCAAGTAAGAACCAGGTGTGTGTGCTGGCCATGAGAGGCTCACATGTCCATATTTGCACCCATTACTGGGACAAAACCAGTAGTAACCAGTAGATGTTGCTTGGATCTGGTGTTTCCAGGTTCCTAGACTTTCAATCAAGAAAACTGAAATAAAGGCAGAAACAAATTGCAAAGAAGCAAAGGAGTTTTATTTCAAGGCAAAGCAATAGTATAGACCAGAAACACCCTGATACCCTGTCAAGACTGACAGAGGCTATCTATCTATCTATCTATCTTTTTTTCTTTTTGGTTTTTCGAGACAGAGTTTCTCTGTGTAGCCCTGGCTGTCCTGGAACTCACTCTGTAGACCAGGCTGGCCTCAAACTCAGAAATCCACCTGCCTCTGTCTCCAAGTGCTGAGATTAAAGGCATGCGCCACCACCGCCCGGCTATCTATCTATCTTATATGTAAGTGTTTTGCCTTCATGCATGTATATACACACTATCTGCCTACCCAGT
Organism: Arvicanthis niloticus; assembly: GCF_011762505.2. Taxonomy (NCBI): domain Eukaryota; kingdom Metazoa; phylum Chordata; class Mammalia; order Rodentia; family Muridae; genus Arvicanthis; species Arvicanthis niloticus. Next base: position 35,419 of record NW_023045274.1, on the reverse strand, counting down.
GTCCTCGTCACCAGTGTCCTCATCAGATCCCTTGGGACTGGAGTAGCAGATGGTTGGGAGCCATCATGCAGGTGCTGGGAACTGAACCCCAATCCTCTGCAAGAACAGCAAGTATGTTTAACCACTGAGCCATCTCTTCAGAACACATCCTCCCCCATATCCTATCACTCCTGACTCTTCATGACATGGTTTCAAATGATTTGGATGGGAGTGGGTGTGTGTGGAATCCTGGGGTCCACGGCACCCTGAGGAGTGTCAGCACTGGCACTTCTTTGTAGCCCAGGTGTCACAGATGAATTTATATTTGTTACCTACAATGAAGAAAACAGAATATCTGTGAGTTGCCCAAAGTCATTTAGTCTGTCTGTCTGTCTGTCTGTCTGTCTCTCTCTTCTCTCTCGCTCACACGCACACACCACACACACACACACACACACACACACACACACACACCCATATATACTACTAATAAGTAATACTAAAAGAATTTCTCATAAATCTGATGGAAAGACCCAAACGCATCAAAGACTCTAAATGAAGAGAAGAAACTTAAAGAAGCCACCCGAACAAGCCAAGCGCTTGCTCTGAAGCACGCATAGAGGCTGGAGTGTAGCTCAGAGGTAGCACTTCCCTAGCACGAGCAAAAGCCCCTTGGGTCCACCCTCATTATCAGCATCGAAAGAAATGCAAGTGGCCAAAAAGGACAGCCATCAAAAATGCTCAGCACCCTTGAATCTGCTTTCTTTTTTACCCTGGCAACATAGCTTCTTCTGCATACAAAACAGCAGGCACTGCAAGCAGAAAAACAGCTCAGGGCCTGTGAGCACAGGGTACTTGTGGGTAACCTTGGGAGTTCATTCTTGGCTTCACAAAGATTTCTTGTTTTTTTTTTTTTTTTTTTATAGTTTCAACATTCCTAGCTCCTACCAGTGGGAGGGTAAGATAGAAATGACCACAATAGGATAGATAACAAGAAAACTATCATACATCCAGAGGAAGTGCCAAAATGAAGGCCTAACACCAAGTATTGGCAAGGACGCAGAGCCACCGAACTCAGTCTTACTGGCAGGAGTGGATGACTCAGGCATCTTTTGAGATCCAGAGCTCACAGGTAAAAGTGGCCCTCTGGGTGGCAGGGAAGTTGGCTAAAGGCTTCAGGCTAAAGTTGCTAGCACATGGGCAAATGTGTTATCCAGTCTCAAGTGGGAATCCATCTACTGGCTGCTGAACTATAGGAGCCAGAAGAAAATGCTATAGGAGCATTGGGCAGAGGGATAGCCCCTGCAGTGGCCTCTAGCCCCTTCAATGACAGGGCCAGCCAGTGGCAGAGGATGATGGAGGACCAGTGTCATCGGGGTCCAGTTCCAGGGCTACAGAGCAGAGGAGGAGCAGAGGAGGGACAATTTCCTGCCACTCACACCATTTGTGTGACCAGTGATTGATTAGGGTGACCAGTGACTAGGGTTCAGGTTGTCTGGAAGGTCACAGTTGGTGCTAGCTTGTCTTTCACCCTCAGAATGGTCCCCTTTTGAAGACTGTTAATGTGGTCACACCAGCTGGATGTATCGGTTTCTGTCAAGTCCTCCCACTGATAGGAGCTAGGGATTTTTTTTTTAAAAGATTTTATTTATTTATATTCTGGATATGAGTACTCTATCTTCATGTACACCTGCATGCCAGAAGAGGGAGACCCCATTATAGATGGTTGTGAGCTACCATGAGGTTGCTGGGAATTGAACTCAGGATCTCTGGAAGAGCAGTCGGTGCTCTTAACCACTGAGCCATCTCTCCAGCCCCAGGGATTTTTAAGTATCAAAACGAAACAAAACAAAAATACAAGAAATCTTTGTGAAGTCAAGAATGAGCTTCCAAGGTTATCCACAAGTACCCTGTGCTCACAGGCCCTGAGCCTTTTTTTTCCCTTGTAGATTCTGCTGGTTTGCATGCAGAAGAAACTATGTTGCCCCCCTCCCGCCCCCCAAAAAAAAGAAAAGAGAGAAAGTAGGAACATCAAAAGAGATTCATTACTGCAAACTGTTCATTAACCTAAAAGAACTACTTTAATAAGTAAAGATACAAATTCCAAGGAACATGAAGGTACAGTGTCATAGTACTATGTTAAAAAGGTGCGATTTCCCTATTAACGATGTATGAAATAGCAATAGATTTTACAATACAGCATAGTTTAGAGTGGACAATTCTATTTGTTCACAAGTATTTTGTATCTACCGGACAGCACCAGCTATGAATCTGTTGGGTCAATGGCTATGTGCATTTAAAACCTGGCTAGAGGAGCTGAAAAGATGGCTCAAGGGCTGTTCTTCCAAAGAACTGAGTTTGATTCTCAGTACCCACAACCACCAGCGGGCTCACGCCCATCTCTAACTCCAACTCCAGAGAATCTGATGCCCACTCTGGCCTCTGCAGGCCACACACCTATTTTATACACACACACACACACACACACACACACACACACACACATATATATAATTAAAAAAAAAACCAGAAGCATCTATTTTTTTCATACTTCTGTCAACACTGAATGTTACTAGCCTTTTGAATTTGTTACCATCTGACTAGCTCTCAGCAATTCTTCATTTTGGTTTCAAAAGAGAGAGAAGGGCTCCAGGCTCCTTCAATTCACATTTCCTCCATTCTAGAATCTGCTCATCCCTGCATGAAACGTCCCTCAACGTGGGCCTTGGTCTCTCCATCTGTCTCAAGAAGATAAAGGATCGGTCGTTTGCTCACGGCACTGTTGGAGCTCAGGAACCACGTGGGTAGGAGGGCACTTAGGCACAGACAAACACAGCACATTGGAAAGGCTTCAAGATGGCTTGCCCTGTCACAGGTGGCTATAGCATCTTGTGATTCTCTTTGAAGAAATGTAGTATTTATTTTAAGTGGTTCATTCTATTTTTTAAATTTATTTTTCATCTATGTGACCGTATGTGTCTCTGTGTGTACATGCCACATGTGTGTGAGTGTACACGGATGTCAGAAGACAGAGTCAGCTCCTCTGCAGCTGGAGTTACAGGAGGTTGTGAGCTGCCTGGCGTAGGTGCTGGGAACTGAACTTGGGTTCTCTGGAGAGAGCAAATCCTCTTAACCTCTGAGCCAACCTTCCAGCTCCAAAGAAAAATGACATTTAAAGGATGCTTCAAAAACAGGTGCTGTGCCTGTCTGCCTGTAATACCAGCACGTGGGAAGCAGAGGCAGGAGGATCAGGAATTCAAGACTAGCCTCTGCTACATAGTGAGTTTGAGGCCAGCCTGGGCACCTTGAGACCTTGTCTCAAGAGAGCAACCAAGTAGCTAACAAAAACAAAAACCCGAAAATAATTTTGAAGACCTTCCAGTTAAGACTGAATCATTCAGGAAGCCCTTGGTGGGTGTGATTGGGACCCACAGCAAGTCTCCGACACCAGCTATCTGTCCATGATGGCTGCTTTGGGGCTCCTTGTGCAGGATCTGGCTTCTGTACAGCAACATTTATGCATAGTACATAACCATAATGAGACACTGGCTAAAAATAAGACATATAAAAAATTTGATGAAATAAAGCAAATGAAGACCATAAAATGGTAATTCCATAAATTCAAATCAAGATGATCTTCATTCACCAGACTCACAGATTGCATCCCATTAATCAAAATGTTTGTGTGGCTTGTCACAATGCCTCTTGTGTAGCAGAGGCCAAAGCCAGGAAGAGGAATTACAGTGGCCAGTACATGCTATTTGGACTTTCACTGTCAGGAATAAAGACAGGAATAAATAAAAGCCCCTCCTTGTAATTTGCAGGATAGATAGCACACACACACACACACACACACACACACACACACACGGCTATTGAAACCCTTCCAGCTCATCTCACCATTTAAACACAAAAACATGGGAGTTAAAAAAAAACAACAACTTTTTTTTCAGTGCAAAAGGCATTACATTCCAAACATTCATTTAAGAAACAGTTTTTGTCTATTTCTGTTGCCACAGTGAGTCATTACATTTCGTACATTTTAATATACAGTACATTCATCCCTATGCCAAGATGACATGTTATTTTAAAACTTATCTGTTAACCCAGCATGCTTTCTCCTTGCCTTACATAAGTAAACATTTTATTTGGTATATGGAAAAGAGTGAGACTCTTTTTGCATTATAGGCATTACAAGGTTTAACCACTGCTTTATTATGTAACATATAATAATTCAGATTATTTCGAGGCAGTGGGGTAGGTGGCTTGGCCTGTAGAACCTGCACTCTGAAGACAGAGGCAGGAGGATCTTGAGTCTGTGGCCGGCCTTGGTTACATGGTCTTAGAAAGTTAACTTCAGTGTGTTGGGAGGGGTTATGTGGGGAAATATTCTCCAGTCAAGATTCCTGGATTTAGAGATAAGGAAACTCAAGTGACTTGAGCCCCCTTAAGACGAATAAAGCCCAGTGAGAGCCTTGGGTGAGATTCCTAGTTCCCTGGCTCTCTGGAGGCAGTCTGAAAAGGGTAACCGGTCTCTGCGGGTCTCGGGAAGTTTTCTCCTGTGGTCCTGGCGCCCTCTCTCGGGCTCCTGCCTCAATATCACCCCGTCCAGTTTCCTCCCCGAGAACTTTAGGCTCTTTGGGACCTAAACTATTTATGTTCCCTTTATGAGGTACCACCTTTCTCTGTAAACACTGAGATCCCCACTAGCGTATACATATGTACACGCACTGGCTGATCCTCCAAGATCTGCCGAGCTAACAAAACAGCAGATACGCAACGGGGACTGGGGGAACAAAATTCTCCTTTACCACCCCTTCCTCCATTGGTCTCCTTTCCAAGCAGCCTTCCTATTATTTTTTTTTCCTTTTTAAAGATTTATTTTTTAAATTATGTAGATGTGTCTGTGCATGCCGCAGATCCCCCTAGACTGGAGTTAAGGAGGATTGTGAGCCAAATCGAACCGGCTTTCCCCTAACCTCTGAGCCATCTCGCCAGTCTCCTCATATTTTCATAAAGTACCGTGCTCTTTACGTCCTCTAACGAGGAAAGGGACTCACAAAGTGCGTATGGCCCAGAAGTCATAATTCGGGCATCGGCCCAGTGTTCCGATTTTCTGGTTTCAAGAAAAAAAAAAAATATTCCGAGCTTTGAACGGAATATTCAACACCTGCAGCTTGGACGTCGAGGCCCTCAGGAGGAGAAGCCGGCCAGGTCCGGCTGCTGGCCCTCGTGCCATCGGAAGTCTGGGCCAAGGATGCGGGTTCGCTTCCCGGAGCGGACGGCAGCCTCACGGTCGCTCTGTTCGCCGCCAGGCCCGTCTGCGCGTGCGGGGGGAGGGCCGGCCGGAGCGAAGCCTCGCGGAGGACGCCGCCCCTCCCCCGCGGGCTCGGCCGAGCGAGCCTGTCTTCGTAGAGTCCTACCGGATCCTTCGGTCCCCCGAGTCTGGCTCGTAGCCCTGAGTCCGGTCAGAAGTTGCTGGAGGCTGGGGTTCGAGCGGCGCCCGCTGGCGGCGGATGCGCATGCTCCACCGACGCCTTGCCGAGTCTAATAGAGCCTTCGCAAGGCCGCCACAGCGGAGCTCCAGTGGCGCAATCGGTTAGCGCGCGGTACTTATACAGCAGTACATGCAGAGCAATGCCGAGGTTGTGAGTTCGAGCCTCACCTGGAGCACAGTCTTTTTGGAGCTAAGCTTCACAGTTATTTTATATTTGTATAGGAGGGAGTTAGGCTCCCTTTAGTCTCCTCGCTTCCTGTCTCAGGCAAAGCGGAAAACAGCGCGCTGTGAAGCTCTGCATTGTTTCCGGAGCTGCTCTGTAACTACTTCGCAGCATCCCGCAGTGGAATCCAGTGGACCGCCTACTACCCTTCCTGGTCCTTAGGCCGCTGTTTAAACCGCATCAGGACCCCGGATGCAAACAGTGGTCCCCAGGGCTCTATGATGCCGGCGGCTTCCTGCGAGCGCGGAGAATACTCCGCAGCTCCCGCCGCTGCCCCCTCCCGAGCCCGGATCCAACCCACTGCTTCCGGGTGGCTCCCCAGGACCAAATGGACTCGGAGTGTGAGACCCTGGGTGACCTGCTCCATTCCCTGGCACTAGCCCCCTCCCACCCCGCCTGCAGCTGCTCCCACCCCGACCCCGGTTCAAGGCACCCTGCCCTCCCCCTGCGTTTGCAGTTGGGGACAAATGTCTGGGAAATTTCCATTCTCTCTTCCTCTGCTATGACTTTGGAATGGTGACCACTAGAGGAGCCTCTTGTCCTCTCAGCCAGCAGCCACCCTAGCTCTGCATCGAGCCTAGAGAGATGTCAGGAGTCCCTCAGCTCACCTAATCCTCATGCTCAATGCCACACCCTCCCATGCCTTCGGCCCAGTGACTCAAGCTTAGGAGGACGGAGGTTTAGTTCCGCTTAAGAAATCCATTCCAAGTCTGAAAACGAATGTAAGCGCTGTGGAAAATATAAAGCTTGCTTATTAAAACAAGCAAACAAACAAATGGGTGGAAGAAATGACTCGGTGTTTTAAAGGGCACTGCTCTTGTCTGCGAACCAGGAATTCAGTTCTCAGCAGCCACATGGGGCAGCTCCATGTAACTGACAACCTGAGTCTGATCCCTGAATTCAAGGTAGAAGAAGAAAACCCAGCTCCCAAAAGTCATCTTCTGAGTTCCATATGAACACTGAGGCACATACATGCGTGGCACACACACACACACACCCCTATACATACACACATACACACATACATACATACACACATACATACATACATACACACATACATACATACACACATACACACATACATACACACATACATACATACATACACACATACATACATACACACATACACACATACATACATACATACATAACATATTCATACATACATACATATATTCATACATACGTACATACATACATACATACATACACACATACATACATACACACATACATACATACATACATGCACATATTCATACATACATACATATATTCATACATACGTACATACATACATACATACATACATATATATTTGTTTTTGAGACAGAGTGGCGGTCTGAATATACTCGGCCCATGGGAGGAAGCACTATCAGGAGGCATGGCCTTGTTGGAATAGGTGTGGGCTACTTTTTGGAAGTTTGTCACTGCGGAGGTGGGCTTTGAGGTCCTATGTTTAAGCTCCGCCCAAGGCGGAAGAGACCCTCCTCCTGGCTGCCTGCCAAGACAGTTTTCTGTTAGCTGCCTTTGAATCAGGCCTTAGAACCCTCAGATTTTTCTCTAGCACCATGTCTGCCTGGATGCTGCCATGCTTCCCGCCATGACAATAATGGTCTAAACCTCTAAGACTGTAAGCCAGCCCCAAATAAATGTCATCCTTTATAAAAGTTTTCTTGGTCATGGTGTCTCTTCACAGCAATGAAACCCTAAGACATAGGGTTTCTCTGTGTAGCCCTGGAACTCTGTGTACAGACCAGGCTGGCCTTGAACTCACAGAGATCCACATGCATCTGCCTCCCTAGTGTTAGGAGTAAAGGCGTTGTTGCCACCACCATCTGGCTCATATATATTTTAGTCAAGTAAGAATATCTATGGGAAAATGCTTAATAAACCCCAAATACCATGGCACAATTATCACCAGACAAGGATTGGGCTGTGCTCAATGGACAGTGGCTTCAAGAAGGAAGGCACATAAGAGCTATAAAGGAAGGAAACACCATAACCAAACAGCTCCCAGCAGGACAGAATCCTGATGTACCCCAGGCTGGCATCAGCTTAGTGGATGGCTCAGATGAGCCCATCAGTGCTCTGAGTGACACCCCGAGGGAGGACAGATCTGGTAGGATCTGAAGGCAGAGTATAGTCAATCTAGGGACAGATGTTCCTGGCAAATGACAAGGTGTGCTTGACGGATTGACGTAGTGTGCAGTTCAGAGTTTAGTGTGCAGTTCAGAGTTTAGTGTGCTGGCGGCTGTTATCATGGAGATCTGAGGGTTCAGTTGTGTGTGACCTCAGCTGTGACAGCAATTGCTAAGAATGTCAGCTACTAATGTGTTACCATTGCATGGTGTGATGTCAGGGGGGCCTCAGGACAGACAACCTGTATGTAGAACAAATGGAGCCTGGGGACAAGCGTCATTTGGCTTGCTAGAACCAGCTTACAAAATATTTACATTTTAAAAGGACAATTTACATTCATAGTGGGCATAATTCACAGAAATGAATCCTTCAGAAAGACCCTGCTTTCTAACTTCTAGTGAAAACTTGGGAGCTCACTTGGGGCCCTTGTTTTCTTGACGGTGCATTGGCTGTCTCTCTTAGGATGTCTTTGTAGTCTTCTGTTCCCACCATTCCTGATGCTATGTCTTAGTCTCCACAGAGGTGGGGACTAGCTGCCAGATTCACCCTGACTTAGTTCACTCCCTCTAGCTACTGACCGAGGGCCTGTGCCCTCCTGTTGAACGCCTGGTAGGTCAAAGTGCAGCTAGATGGCTTCAGTCTGTGTGGAAAAGCCCACTTAAAAGCAACAGCATGAAGCCAAAGCCCATTCTCTGCTACGTGAAAATTTCAAACATGCCCCAAAGTAGAGAAATGGCACAGTTAAGCTCTGAGTGTCCATGGCCGTGTGCAACATTGTTTCACCTCCATGTCCATGGCCGTGTGCAACACTGTTTCACCTCCGTGTCCATGGCCGTGTGCAACATTGTTTCACCTCCATGTCCATGGCCGTGTGCAACATTGTTTCAGCCCTCTGCCCACCACTCCAGTATGTCCAAGGAAATGCAAACTGTGCAGTAGTTAAGCAACAGATAAACTTTCTATTTTAATTTAATTTACTTATTAAACTTTTAAAATGTTTCTTTTATTTTATGTGTGTGTGTTGCCTGCATGTATGTATAGGTACCAAATGTGTGCCTGGTGCCCAGGGAGATCAGAGAAGGCCTCAGATCCACGGGAACTGGAATTACAGATGGTTGTGAGCTGTTATTCACGTGCTGGGAACTTACCTAAGTAGGATTCACTACAAGAACAGCAAGTGCTTAGACCATTCAGACATCTCTCTATCCTATTTATTTATTCTTGATAGGGTCCCATGTAGCTCAGGCTAGCTTCAAACTTGCTATGTAGGTAAGGCTTGCCTTGACTTTTTAATCATATTGCCTTCATCTCCCAAGTGCATGTACCACCATACCTGGCTCCCCGCTTTACTTTTCTCCCTCTGCCTCTTTCTTTCTCGTTTGGACAAGGACTTGGTGAGTAACTTAGCCTAGGTTGCCCACTTTAAGTCAGATATTCTCCCTCCCTCTCTATTACCCTCTCTCTGAAGTTCATTAAACACAAAACAATACCCTCCATCTTTACTGAGGTGGCTGACCATATCTGCTTCTGAACTGGAAGGCTGGACACATTCTTGTCTGCCAGCTCTAGGTGTTTGTGTACATGGACATCCTTCTTGGCTTCTGTTCTAAAGAATCATCTACAACAAAAGTACTTTGGATTTAAATGAGAGCGTTTATTAGAGAGTGGCAACTACAGAGAAACAATAGATAGATAGCAAAATATTATCAAATTAGGTACTTAAAACCTTCAGCAGAGGGGCTGGAGAGCTGGGTCAGAGGCTAAGCACCTGCTGTTTTCTCCGACAACCAGCGCAATTCCCAGCACCACATTATAGGGCTCACAACCTCCTTAGTTTGGGCTCCAGTTGCCCTCTTCTGGCCTTCTTGGGTACCTGCACTCACGTGTACAGACCTACCATCCCCAACACATAATTTAAAATTAAAAAAATCCATCTACTCCAGCAGAGACAATTGGAGTAGCCCAGTTGAGCGTACAAGCGTGAGGTAACACCATGAAATCAGTTTACAAACATCCAGCAGAAACTGACCGGGGAAGAGGGTGCCAGGTGGAGATGAGATAGTGTCCCAGACAGAGCAGACTATCCTTTTAGGAGAGGCTTCCAAGGGAAAAAACCCCGACCAACCAAATAGCAGCAGGCAGAAGCAGCACCATGACACCAGGTGCTTACAATCATCCAGGGGAAACTGAGGCAGCCAGTTGGCATTCCTAATGGAAAGAGTCCTCTGTGGCTTCTCCATGGCTGAACTGGCCGTGCCTGAACTTCTGGCTCCCTGTTCCCACGGCAGGCATTTTTATACCATGGGATAAGAGGGTCACTCCTGCTGTGTTGCGCACACTTCTTTTGTGTCCCCTTCGCCCTCGAAAAAGGACACGGAGGCAGTAATCAGGTATCACTACAGACGAGGCTTTACTTCTTGTAACAGCAAAAGCGGAAAAGACTCCAAGCCTGGGAAAGGCACTGTTATATATATCCTAGAGTGGCGGTTCACTTCTGATTGGCTGTTCACTCATCACCCATATTACGCCCCGGGATGGGCAGTGACTTTGGCGCGCCTTTTGCCTTTGCACCTGCACAGTCAATTGTTTACTAGTGGGAGGACAGGATGCCCGCGCCATCTTGGAATGGCGAATCACTGCGGCTCCCAACACTGCTGCACGTGGCTTACCCGTGAGCAGTTCTCAAGGACAGCATTTTTACTCTGGGTTTCTTTTGCTGCTCTCCCCTCTGACACAGAGATGGGTCAGTGGAGCTCATGCCCAAACAAGGGGTCTTATAGGACACGTTGAGACAAACATGTTTATACCGAAATGGAGAAGCCCACTCTGCCGACAGAGCCAGCTCCTTGGTGACCTCAAACAGCAAAAGGCAGGTTGCCAATATAATGTACATCGTAGCCTTCATCGTTGCCTAAAAAGGCTTCATAAAGGTCCCGCTGGCTATCCTTGGGCGTCAACATCATGACAGCTGTTGCAAGGGACTGAGGCTGAGATTGAAAGGAAAGTGGGATTAATTCTTTTAAACATACACTAATTCTCTTTGATCTCACTTGTTAACTTGATGTAGACTTGGTTGGCCTGGATCTCGTGCATGACCCTCCTGGCTCTGCCTCCTGAGTGCTGGGGTCCTGTCCTGCACCATCACACTTGACTGGTTCTCATATTTTGAAACATGTTAACAGATTCTTCTTCTAACCTAAGTACAACTGTATTGATTCCTTGAAATCCAACCACGGTGAGTTCTTTCTTCACGCTTCCCATACACGTATTTCATTTGGAAATTATGCCTGTGGCAGGGGTGGGGTAGCCTGGAGATATGGCTCAGTTGCTACTGTGCGTGTTTTAGTGTGCACAGAGCCTTTGATTTGACACCTCCAGCATCACAGGAAACAGGAGTGGTGGTGCAAGGCTGTAATCACAGCACCTGGGAGGTTGAAGGAGAATCAGAAGTTCAGGGTCTGGGTCAAAAGACTCAGTCTCAAAAAAAAAAAAAAAAAAAAAAACCAAAACCAAAAACAAACAAACAAACAAACAAACAAACAAAAAACAAAACCACGTGGGGAGGAGACATTGATTTCACTGTTGTACCAGAAGTCAATACAAGGTTCCCACCAGGCCCTGTATTCTCTGGAGCTGAGCCTGGCAGGAAGGTGCTACACCTGAAGCCATCGTGCTGGGCGGGCACAGTTGAATCGCCAGGGAGATCCAGGCGGAGAGAGGCTGGGAGAATGAAAGTGTTCTCACAGAGATCTGTCTGACTCTGCATGTGACGTTACCACTGTCCAAAGGTCCCACGTGTCTAAGCTGGCCTCTGCCCACTTACCTACCTATTACTCGGCCCTGACTGGTTGAGTGCAGCTGCACACCCCACCCCACCCCCGTTAACTCTTGCTTCGTATACTCTTGAGCATCTCAAACTCCATGTTTGGGGTGCTGTAGACACAGCCCTCGAAAGGCTGAAGAAGGAGAATTGCCACATGTTTAAGGCCAGGCAGAGCTGTATGGCGAGTGAGCATCACACTATCCAAGGCTGTCCCCTAGAACCCAGTCTCAGCCAATGGAGGGCCCAGATCACATTTATCCAAGCGCTAATGGTTCATCTCCCATCGTTCAGAGATTCGGGTCCATGGTGCCAGTCAGTAAGTCCACAGCACATGAGGAATGAACAGGGAGCACGATATAGAAGCAACACGTGGGCACAAACCCTAAAGCTAAGTCAAGAACTATTGCTCAGTTTTCACGCTGTGGGGTATGCTGGGCCTTGGACCCCGGGGCTTACTGTCTTCCTGAAGAGCGTGCCTTACACTGGGCTCTAGGGAGGACCACGCTGAGGAGCATTGCAGTGTAGCTGACAAACGCAGGGATACATGAGACCTGCCTGTACGCATGTGGCCATGCAGGCTCCCAGGTGCAGTCCTGGGCTTGTTGTACACCCAGGAAGCTGGATGTGGAAGAGAGGTAAGGACTAGGTGACCAGTTCTGAGAAATCCCCTGAGCCCCACAAACCAGCCACCCTAAACTGAATGAGTTCTGAGAGGGACTAGCAAACTGGTTTTTGGTGGGAGCTGAGGTAGGAAAGGTTCTTTTCCTAGGATGTGGATTTTAGCTTTTCTCAGTCCTGCCTTTGTACACTCTTGGGTTTCCTAGACACTCAACCCAGAAGGAAGGAGAAAAACAAAATACAGTTTTTAAAAAGTTTCATCTGTAAGTCTGCAGTGTACACGTGTGTGTGGGCTGCCCGTGCCTGTGAGTGTGTAAAGACCAGAAGAAGGCATTAGACCCCTATGTGCCGGATTAGAGGTTTGGGCAGGACATTGGCTTGTTATGTAGGTTCTGGGATCGAAACTCCAGTTGTCATGATGGTGTGACAGGTGTCATCTCTGAGCCGTTTCTCCCTGAACAACGGCACAAAGCCAACCACTACTATCTGCTTTCCCGAAACGTTTGCTAATCCCATTCTAGAGGAAGCACACTAAGACACCATAAGGTTATATAGCTGCTCAAGCTCAGAGGGGAGCTGGGAGTGAGGGAGTCTGCCTGACCCGGAACACTAGGCTTTAGTTGGATAGGTGTTTCTTTGGGCCTTTGGAAAAGCTGTGCCTGGCTGGTCAGTCTTTTACCACACGGTGGCGCTGCTTCCCTGCCCCAGAAGGTTTCTTAAAATGGGGCTTAGGCCATTGATTGGGATTTCATCCTCAGCCTGCAGGGCCTCCTAGGGCCCCTCTGTAGCTTTAACATGGACCATTTCTCTCCACATTCCCAAACACAACACCAGAAAAACATAGAGCAGCTCCCACACACTCTTTTAGCATAGGCTTGGGGTAGAAGAACCAGGTCAGAACAGGAGAGTCCCAAGTCCTGAGGACCCAATTAGATGAAAAGACAGACCGAGTGTCTCTGCCTGCTGACCACAGGCTGTCTTGTTGGGCCACTGGAGTGGTCCCCATGTGTATTCTCATTGTACCTACCATTTGGGAAAATAGCTATTTGTTTTCTCTCCAGATGTTTACATAGGAGTGTCCAAGGGCCTAGGCTGGGACCAGCCCTTTGAGATTCTCATCAAAAACAACTTCACAGCAATAAAACTTTAAGCCTTTTTCACAGCCCGGACCATATCTTCTTGTGACCTTAGCTGCTTAATGGTGGCCCTGGCCTGTGTGATATGAAGTTAGAACACAAATCTGGGTGTGCAGCTGAGTGTAAGTGCTGTGTGCAAGGCCCAGGTTTGATCCCTGGTACTGGAGGATACATGTATAGGGATATGTACATCTGAATGCAAAGGCTGCAGCTTAATTCTTGAGAATTTTCTAGAATAGGCCTCTCCAGGATATCCTTAGCTCCTTAGCATGGCAGAGGTTATCAAAGCACCCTGGAGAGCAGGTGGTCATGGGAAAGAGGGATGAAGAAGGATAGAGGGGGCTTTGTGAAGGGTGACGTAGAACAGGGGCCACTAAGGACGCTTACTTGACTTTATAGCTCTGCCTTTCTCTAGTCTCTGGACTGAGGGCTGAGGCAGAAATTCCCCTTTGAACATTTTTTTCCTCTCCACAGTCCTGAATTTTCATCTATAGCTGGGCCTGGCAGTTCATGCCTATAATCTCAGTACTTGGGATGCTGAAGGCAGGAGGATTGCTGTGAGTTAGTTTAAAGCTACTCTGGGCTACTCAGTGAGTTCTAGATGAGCCTAGGTTAGAGGATGAGACCCTGTTGGAAAAAAAAAAAAGAACAAAGATAAATAAATAAACAAAATATTTTGAATTTGCCAATTGGTCTCATAAAGTCAATTTAAATGCCACCTTGGCAATGGGCAAAAGGGCACCTCGTTAGTGATGTTCTTGTATCAGTCAGGGGCAGAGCAGATGGCAGGCCTTTGTTCATCCTAGCTTGATGCCTGGCTTGGTGGCCAAAGCTGTCTTATGCCTAGGACTCATAAAAATCAAATCCAGGTGGCACAGTGTGAGAAGAAGAAGATGGACAGAGACCTAAGGACTGCCATGACACCTACAGACCTGCTCTCCTGCGTACAGGACAGGTGGGCCACAGATACCCACTTACCCCCACACGCTGCACATTAGGATGGAGGGTGCCACCCAGGGGCCAGCCTGCAGCAGGAGCCACCACAATGTGTGGGTCTGTGGTGCTCAGATGGGAGAGAAAGAGAAGAGAAATAGAGCTTGCGCATTCTATAGAGAGATGGAACCAGAGACTGGAGTGTGGAGAGAGGCAGCCTGTTGTGAGTGCCCAGCCCTTTACCTGGGGCCGTGGTGAGGTTCCAGCCTGGGCTGTTGCTGAGGAACATGGCTAGGCCTATGCAGCAGCAGGGGTCCGTGCTGATGCCCATGGTTCATATTACCATTACAGAGCACCAGGATGTCCCTGGTCCAGGCAGCCACTGGGGATCACATAGTTGTCCAGGGACTGTGCATAACTGGACCCACTCCTCATTCAATGTAGCACCCTGTAGCTGGCCCCATCTCTTATCTGTGGCAGCACTTGGGAGAGCGGGCCTTGAGCCTTGCCCGGGGCCACATGGTGAAGCTGACCCTGGTGGCAGGGGTGTAGGTGAACTGGCTTCCAAAGGCATAAGTACGGGAGAGCTGACCCCACCACTCATCTGCTGTGGGGTAGTGAGGGCACAGAGGTGATGCCTCCACCCCACTACCTGCCCCTTGACAACTCCAGCAGTCAGGAAATCTCCCCACAGGGTCATGAGCTCAGGAGAGCTGGCCCTGCCCCTCACCAGCTGCAACACTTGGGAGATTGGGCCCTGCTCCTTGGCCTCTCAGCAGATGCAGCACTTGGGAGAGCAAGCCTTGTGTCTCTCCTGGGCAGCACAGAAGGGTTGACCCTGGTCAAGGGAGTGCAAGTGAGACAGACCCAAGGGTGAGAGCCCAGGAGAGCTGGCCCTGCCATGAGGTGGCATGAGTAAGGGAGTGATGTTCCCCATCTGCCTGTGGCAGTCAAGCCCTGAAGTCGTGAGGTCAGGTCAGCTGGCTGAAGCACTTGAGAGAGTGGCCTTACACCGTGGCTGGGCAGCACAGTAGAGCTGGCTCTGGAGGCATGGGTGTGGGTAAGCCAGCCCTGTGGTGTGAGAGCAGGAGAGCTGACCTCATCTCCTGCAGATGGGAGCTGGAGAGCCCACCCTGGTGATGTGGAGAAGAGATAGCCAACGGGGTGACTAGCTCAGCTACCACCCAGGGCCAGATCTAGGGTTCTGAGTTGGCCCACCCCAAAATCTATATCAGTCCCAGTGAGGATCCAATATTGATGGTGTCACAGAAGCCAGAGATCTCAAACCAGACCAATGACTCATTGCAATGAATGTTTGCAAGTGAAGATATGTGGACAGAGGGACATACTGTGGGACAAACTGACATACTACAGCTTCCAAAATGAGATGGTTTTATGCTTTGGTTTTATTGTTGTTGCTTGTTTGTTTGTGGTTTATTTGTGTGGTGGCGAGGCTGCAAAGGCAAAGGCAGATATGAGGGGGCAGGATATAAAGGGGCAGGATATAAGGGGCAGATATGAGGGGGCAGGGGGATGAGCAGGACTGGGGTGCATGATGTGAAATGCAATGAGTCTATAAAAGTTTTACAAATCAATTTAAGTGTTTGATTTATATTTAAAATGCCATTTTAAAAGATTTGACTCTCATTTTTGTGTGTGAATGTTTTGCTTGCATGCATTTAACTGTACCATGTATGTACAGTGTCTATAGAAGTCAAGCGAATGTCAGATCCCCTGGAACTGGAGTTACAGGTGGTTATAAGCTGCTATGTGGGTGTTGGACACTGAACCTGGGCCTTCTGCAAGAATAACAAGCACCTTGACTTCTGAGCCATCTCTTCATGCCCTTAAAATGATATTTTCACTCACTAGACAATGCAAAGACAGTTCAAAATTCAGTGTTTAAAATAAATATCTTTAGTGTGTTTTATTTTTATTTTTGCATTTATATATAAACACAAAGGGCTGAGCTACAGCTCAGCTGGTGAAGTCCGTTGATGCCCAGCACCGAATAAACCTGGGCATGGTAGTATCCACTTGTAATCTCAGTACCTAGATTGAGTACTCAGATGGATGCAGGAAGATCAGAAGTTAAAGGTCAGGGGCCAGTGAGATGGCTCGGCAGGTAAATACGACGGCTGCCAAGACTCATGATCTGAATTTGATCCCTGGGACTCAAGTGGTGAAAGAAGAAACCTGGCTCCCAAGGTGCCCTTCGACCTTCATGGTTGCATTGTGACATGGTTGCACACCTCCCTCCAAATAAGTAAACAGATATTTTAACAGGCTGAGATCAACTATGCATGGCGGTGAACGCCTTTAGTCCCCACACTGGCAGTCAGATCTCTGAGATCAGTTAGAGACCAGCCTGGTCTACAGAGCTAGTCCCAGTTCATCCAGGGCTACATAGAGAAACCCTGTCTCATCACCTCCCCTAACCAAAAAAAAAAATAAAATAAAAAAATAAAAATTTTAGGTCCTTCTTGGCAAACTCAAGGCCAGCCTGGGTTCAATGTGATTTGTCTTTTAAAAGAGAAAAAAAAGAAACCCAAATAACAGTAAATATGGCTTTGCTTTTAGTGGACCACTGTCCTAAGCACTGAGCTCTTGGCTAGCCTTTGAGCCATCACTAGTCATGGGAGTCACGTGACATCAGACTGAGTGTTGTTCTTTCTTGGGTATCAATTTCTCACCTTTTGTCTTAGTTTGGATTCCATTGCTGTGAAGACACACCATGACTAAAGCAACTCTTATAATGAAAGCAGTTAGTTGGGGCTGGCTTACAGGTTCAGAGGTTCAGTCCATTATCATCATGGCGGGAAGCATGGCAGCATCCAGGCAGGCATGGTGCTGGAGGCACCGAGAGTTCTACATCTTGAGATTGTGCCACAGTGGGCCTGACTTGAGCATATGTACCCTCAAAGCCCACCTCCACAGTGACACACTTCCTCCAACAGGGCCACACCTACTCCAGCAAGGCCACGCCTCCTAAAAGTGCTAGTCCCTATGGGCCAAGCATTCAAACACATGGGTCTATGAGGGCCATGCCTATTCAAACCAGCACACCTGTAGCCAAATGTTACAAAGATAACGACCAGGGCCCGTGGGAGGCTCCACACTTAACTCTTGATGAGCCGAGTTTGAGCCCTGAAATGCACAGTGGAAGGAGAGAATTTCCCCCTGAAAGTTCCAGTTTGATATTGTCTTTAGTTTGGTTCCTATGCTGGGATAAAATGCCGAGATCAGAGGCACCTTAATTTGGCTCCCACTTCAAGGTCACAATCTTCACTGATGGAAGTCGGGGAAGAAACCTGGATTGCTTGCTGGCTCGCTCATAGGCTCATGGTCAATAGCGTTTTACATTTGTTTGTTTTAAAAAGATTTATTTATGTCTGTGAGTTACACTGTAACTATCTTCAGACACACAAGAAGAAGCATCGGATCCCATTACAGATGGTTGTGAGCCACCATGTGGTTGCTGGGAATTGAACTCAGGACCTCTGGAAGAGCAGTCCATGCTCTTAACCATTGAGCCATCTCTCCAGCCCAGCTCAGTAGCTTTTTAACACAGCTCGGGACCACTTGCCCAGGAAATGGCGCCATTCACAGTGGGCTAGGCCCTAGCACATCACAATACAGTCTCTTGCAGACATGTTCACAGACCAACGTGATAAAGAAAGTGTCTCAGGTGATTCCAGACGGTGTTAACTGTTACTATTCACTAGAACAGACATCTACACATGTACCCCATTCCCCCTCATTATACATCTCCCCTTCTCCCTCCCCTTCTTTTTCTCTCTCTCTCCCATGCCCCCTTCTTACAGTGAGTGGGCTCGGAGGATCCCACCTTGCAAAGAGTTTGGGGATTTGCTCTGAAGGAGACCCCAATGAGATCATAGAAACCAGAACTAACAAAAGTATCCAGACTATTAGGAACGAAGAACATTCCATGCCATATCCACGCTGTCTAGGAAACAAAAATTAAAAGTCACTAAATGAACTCTACTCTAGGGGCCAGTGTTCCCAGCGTCACCTGCACAAACTCTGTACAGTCATGTGGATTTACATTGATGGCCAAATAAAGTTCCAAACGGTTGGTAAGGGGGATGGTGATTCTTCAGCCTTATCGCCAGATAACCAAGTCAAGACAGGCCAGAAGCTGTTTTGGAAAAGGGAACAGGGCCCATTCAGATCTAAGAGCCTACCTACAGGGAAACAGAAGGAACTTGGTCGCCCCCGTGGGTTGGTGTTTCATCCTGGAGCCAGCAGGGGGCAGCATTGCCCTCCTCACAAGACACAATGTGTAGGAAGAGAGTGCTCTTTCCTCAGCTGCACTCAGTGTTCTCAGGCAGGAAGAGGCCAGGAGAAGGAGGATGCTGTGCGCCCAGGAAGAAAAGGGCTCGGAAGGAGAATGAAAACCATGGAACTCCCGTTCTGGGTTTCAAAAACAAAACAACAAAATCCACACAGATCAGTTTAGGGTGATGGGCCTTGGTGTGTGAGTTCTCAGGGTGAAGGGTGACCATGCCCTTTCCTGCCACTGCCGTGTTCATCCCTCAGGGAGGAGGTAGTCTGGCGTCCAGAAGGCCAAGACTTACCCTCTGTTGAGGTCATTGTCTTCAGTTAGACAGACCAGCGGGAGATCCTTTATTTCTGAGTATGCAACAGGGCTGGAAAATTTAATTCACACTTCACTTCTATGCAGAGAAAAAAAGGAATTTCATTATTTATTAGTTTGTAACCAAACTGGCCTTTTTTTCCAACCCTACACAATGATTAGTGAGACAAACAATTAAGTCTTCAATGTGACTTAAACGTCATGGGATCTGACAACTTAGCCTGTCCCACGATGCAATCTTAACTCTCTTACATAAAAGTGCTTAGCTCTCCGGTTACTTTCCACAGCTCTCCTCACTGAGACGGTGTTAGGATGTGTGGACAGACAGGGACAGCTGAGTGACAGCTGGCAAAAGGAAGGAGTTGGGATTTAGGGGTGTGGTGACTGCTGATTTCCAGAACTGTTCTTACCTCTGACCACTGATGTATGAGCTAAGTTTACTTAACCCACGGTCCAGTCCCTCCTGGGATGGTTGAAACCCCACTGTTCCCTTGTTGCCTGTGAACTTCTCTTGCTGGACTGCTGTGTCCTCAGCTCGGCAGTCGGGCCTTGTGGGAGTCGAAGCTGGCGTGTGAAAGCTGTTTCTGAGGCTCTCCCTGCCCTGCTTGGGAGCGCCGTGGTCACAGGCCAGTGTGGTTTGGGGCCGCTGGAAAGCTGCTGCTTTCTTCCCAGAGTTCCAAGGGAGGTCAGGAACATGGACCTTCTCCAGTGAGGGCCCAGCAGGCCAGATGTGTTTGTCTGGCTCCCTTCCCTCCTAGTTCCCTTCCCACTAACCCCTATCCCCACGGATAGGAGAGGACCAAATGCTTCCCTTTCTGGCCTGGGTATCTATTACATAAAACTTCACGGTCACACCCAGGGAGTCAGATGCAGGAATCCAGAAAATATGCTCTCAAGAGAACAGGCTATTGTAACAGCCTTTAAAAAAACTCAGTGCCAAACATTGCAATGACTTTCTTTCTGTCTGTCTGTCTGTCTGTCTGTCTGTCTTTCTTTTTCTGTATAATGAGTCCACATCCTGTGCAAGGATGGGTGTCTCAGGCCATTGATGATGAGGGTCATGGGGGTCCTCCTCAAGACAAAAGAGAGAGGCACACTCAAAACCCCTCAGGCTTCATTATGATGTGTTACCACTGTGACTAACAGAACCCACAGAAACAACAGGTACATAGGTTTCATTCCCAAGGGGAACCCACTCCTTTGCTGGTTTAGGATTTGCCCTTCCCTGCGAGGGTACAGTCAGTGTGAGTCAGAGACCACTTCCATGGGAGAGAGTTGTGGAGACATTCACTGTGAAGAGACAGCCTAGCCCATCAGGAATCCCCCAGGCAGAGGCAGATCATACGGTCATGAGATGAAAAGATCTGATTGGTGGGTTCTGGTCCAGGCTCATTATGTCTGTCCTTTCCTATTGGAAGAGAGACAATACATGCAGTTCAGCCAACCAAAGATCTGGGAAAGGGCTGGATATCAGGGATAGCCCACTCCTTCTCCCCCGTGGTGTGAGAGAGTTAACTCATTGTGTGAGATGTTGTCTCCAACAGCCCACTGGAAGGGGGTCACTCTGGGTAAGGCTGAAACAGATGGCTATTATAGGCAAATGTGTGCTTAGTCATTCAAACCCTTCTGTGTGTGCATGTGAGTCTATGTCTGTGTAAATACCTATAGAATTCTTAGTGTCTGAGCATGCAATAAGTGGCCAGTACATTTTATTATCATTGTGCATACAGACACAGAAACACAGATATCCAGATGTATACACCCTTATAATCAACAACACACAGAAACCATACACTTTCATGCCAATGTACTGGCTAGTTTTATGTCAACCTGACATAAGTAGGAGTGGGGAGCCTCAACTGAAAAAAAAAACCCATAAAATTGGGCTGTAGGCAAGCCTGAAGGACATTGTCTCAATTAGTGCTTGATAGAGGAAGGTCCAGCCCATTGTGAGTGGTGACGTCATTAGGCTGGTGGTCCTGGGCTCTATAAGAAAGCAGGCAGAACAAGGCCATGATGAGCAAGCCAGTAAGCAGCACTCTTTCATGGCCTCTGCATCAGCTCCTGCCTCCAGGTTCCTGCCCTGTTTGAGTTCCTATCCTGACTTCCTGCAATGGTGAACAGCAATATGGAAGCATGAACCAAATAAACCCTTTCCTCCCCAAGTTTCATCATACAGCAATAATAACCTTAACTAAGACAGCCTATATATATATATATATATATATATATATATATATATATATATATGGTTCTATACTTGGGAATAGGAGATCAATGAGCCCGTGTAATAGTTCTACCTAATATTTATTGGAAATTTATTACCTGTAGATGGCATATACCACTATGAAAAGATTAGCTGATTTAATCTTGACAACAATGTCAGGAGTTAATTACTATTTACCACACTTAACAAATGGGTGAACAGACTCACTTAGCTGTCAATTCAAAGTCACAAAGTTAGTAACTGGGGGACTTGTGATTCAAGTCCAAGCTGTCTGGTTTCAGAGCCAGCAGGTATAGCTAGCCAGTGTGTCTTCTGATTTCTGCTTATAGACACTCATTGTTTTGCAATACACTCAAGGGCAGAGTTGTACATAGGCGTCTGTTCTTTTGTGGGTCTTAGGGAGGAGGCCAGGTCCCTGACTTCAGGTAGTTATATCACACTTCGGCTTTGTTGGAGGACCTCAAGGCCACTGGCTCCTTCCTCACCCCATCCTCTGAGTGCTGGGGAGGTAGGGGGTGATGGTCTTCATTTTTTCATGTGTTCCTCTTTTCTGCACCTTTATAACAGGGCTGAGTATTCCCTAGCTGGAGATCCCTTGGGATTCCAGAGGGTTGGGAGACGGGCCTGTTCACAAACAGGACCAGGAGGACCAGCCAGCCTGGGAGCTGTGAGGTTACTTTGAAGTTTCACCATGGTCCCTGGCTAAGTTGTCATAGGCTTCAGAAGGGATGGGGGAGTGAACCGTCACTAAAGGAAGGCTCCAGGGCCCCGTGCAAGCTGGAAAGCCCCACACAATCAAGGCCAGTCAGGTCTGGCTCTGCTGAGCATGGCATCAGAGTGGAGTCTCTCTGAGAAGGGATGCATCCAAGTCACCCTAGAGTCTCCAGTCTCGGAGTTTAAACCTGAGCCCAGGTTCAGTGTGTCAGAAAGCAAGGCTCCATGGTAGAGAAGATGGAGGCTTCCTAAACACAGATGTTAAGGATCTTCTTATGTATCCCAGGCTGCTCTCCGGCATGCAGTTGTCCCAGTCTCCGAGTGCTATGGTAGCAGCCTTGTACAGCAGGCATAGACTTGAGACTTTGGGTAAAATGACTGTGGCTTGGTGGAACACAGGAAGCACTTCTGGACTGGAACCTCAGAACCCCATAGCCTGTAGGTCACTGAGAGTCTTCCCACCTCTGCCTTGCACAGTGTCCCCACCCAACTGTTCTATCGATTAGACACGTAAACTTCCCTTGTGACGAACTCTGTCCTTATCCCTTTACCTGGCTTTCTCACTGAAACCTTCTAACAATGATTGGGAAGACACCTCCATTTCTTCCTTCTTCCTCTCTTCTTTCCCCTTCTCCCTCTCTACCATCTCCACTTCCTCCTCATTTTATCCTGCAGGAAACTGAGGCTCAAAGGGATTAAAAACCTTGCTGGAAGCTCCATGCTAGGTGGGTGAAGAGAACAGGCTCCCCCTTTGTTTAAAGCTGGTTCTTGTCATGAGGCTTAGGCTTGGTCATTGCCTCAACTATTCACCAGTGTGTCATCTAAAAGTGGCCCCATGTGCTGGAAGCAGGCACTTGTCTGGGGTGCAGGTTGTCTATCTGTGGCTCTGAGCAGTGTGTGCTCCTGGCCGTGGGCACACTTTGGCTTTTCTGGCCTTAGAGGAGAGCTGATGCTTCTACCTTTTCAGCTCAGGTCCCTCATTGATCCCTGCCCCTCCCCTCATCCTTTTCCTTCTCACCAAAGGGGGACAGGTCTTCTCTTCTCAGTTTTGCAAAGAGAAAACTAAAGGTTCTCACACACAAGTCTCAGGGGCTGTGAGGAACAAGAAACATACCCCAGACTGTGCAAACAGATGCTATAGGGAGCCTGGATCTCCCTGCTCAGCAGACTTCCTCCTGACTAGACTTGACTGTGTGGAGTCAAGCTTGCTCTAGCCCCCTAACTCTAGACCTGGGACCTCCAGAAGACCTGATGTCCTCCAGTGCAAGTCAGGCTCTGGGATGTGCTAAGCTTTGCCGTGTCCCTTACTATGGTCCAGGCCATTCAGACTTGGCCAGAGGAATAGCAGCTGCCTGTGAAGGCAGACAGGTGGGCAGCTGAACACACTGCTTCAAAATACTCCTCCCTGGTCCCTCTCTGGTCACCCCAATGCTCGCTCTGGTCTAAGTGACTGCTCAGCTCCCTCCCCCCCCCCCACCCCGGTCTGTCAAAGACCTTTGGACACTTATGTCATCAATGTAAGGGAGTGACAGTCCTTATGTCTCCGCATTTAAATGTTATAAATTAAGTTAACAACGTAGACTATACAGTGACACCTCCTGTCTCAAAAAAAAAAAAAAAAAGAAAGAAAGAAAAGAAGAAAAAAGAAAAGAAAGAAAGAAAGAAGAAAAGAAGAAAGGATTTCAAGCATAGACGCACTTGCCACATGCCAGTGACAACTTATGTTCCATTCCAAGGTCCCACAGTATGAGGACAGAGCCAACTCTGGAAAGTTATCCTCTGGTGGCCACATGTGCACCATGGTACATGTGCCCCCAAATAATAATCAATCAAATAAAAATAAAAAAGAAGCCATGTGTGGTGGCACAGACCTTTAATCCCAGCTCTCAGGAGGCAGAGGCAGCTGGATCTCTATGAGCTCAGGGCCAGCCTGGTTTACAGAATAAGTTCCAGGAGAGCCAGGGTTACATAGTGAGACCATGTCTTAAAATTAAAAAAAGGACAAAGTAAAAATAAGATAACTGTAATAAAAGCCATAAAAGAGATATAATGAAAATGGCATAATTGAAAATACATATAAGGTGGTGAGTTTTAAGTAAATGGAAGTATGGATGGAAGCAATAAAGAGGGCGGGGCTTTATAGTGATATTTGGACAAGTAATAAAACTATATATGTAAAATTTATAAATTATAGTTCTTTTCTCACTTTAATTTTCCTCAGTGCTAGTAAAATTGCTAATCATACCGTTGTAGGTGAGAACTCCTCACTTGCATTCTAGCGTTAGGAATAAGCTGAAGAACTAAAAATTAAGGCAAAGCTGTAGTCGAGGCTGTTTTGATTATGTGTTACTGCATAGTAAACTGCTCCCACACCTGCCAGTTTAGAACAGCCTCAGTGTAGTGAGTGAGGAGGAGCAACCAGACTAGGATACAAGAGTACGTGTCTCAGGGGAGCCTGTAACTGTGTATGCTAATGGCAAAAACGAGAGAGGCTGGGCTGATGGCTCAGTGGGTGTCTTAGTTAGGGTTTTACTGCTGTGAGCAGACACCATGACCAAGGCAACTCTTATAAAGGACAACATTTAATTGGGGCTGGCTTACAATTTCAGAGGTTCAGTCCAATATCATCAAGATGGGAACATGGCAGTGTCCCAGCATGGCACGGGAGGAGCTGAGAGTTCTACACCTTGTTCCAAAGGCAAACAGGAGAATGATTTCCAGGCACTGGGAGGAGGGTCTCAAGTCCACGCCCACAGTAGCACGCTTCCTCCAACAAGGTCACATCTCCTAATAGTGCCACTCCATGGGTCGAGCATCTTCAAACTATCACAGTGGTTAAGAGCATCTATAGACGATCTGAGTTTGGTTTCCAGCACCCACATCAGGAGCTCACAAGCCCCTAGGACTCCAACTCCAGAGAATCTAATGCCCTCTTCTGGCCTCCTTAGGTACCTGCACTCACAGGTGCCCACCCACTTAAAGACATACAGACACACATACAACTAAAAAAACCCAAACTTTAAAAAGTGAAGAAATAACAAAGATAAACAAAAATTGCAATTCAAATCAAACCAAAACAGATACACACCCTTTTTTTATCTCTTGTGGTTGTGAGCCCGGGGGCCTATCAAGGGCATCTGCCATTGCTTTTGCTTAGGAGTCTCAGGCAGTGGTAGTTAGGAGGGGTGTCTGGGATCATCAGGAGGCTGACTGGGCAGTACTAGCTCTTTCCCTCTCCCCATGATGCCTGTGGACCTTTCTGGCTCCTTCAGTAAGGTATCTTTAAGTCTTGCAAGGTGCTTAAGACTCCCAGAAGTGAGTGCTTAAGAAAGGAGAAAGCCTCTGGCAGTATTCTGAAAGAGCACTTCCAACCTTGGGCAACCTACTTCCAACACACTCTGTTTCTTAGCTTGAGTCATAGACCAGCTCAGGCTCACTCACGGGGGGCGTGAGCACACAGGACTGAAACAGCAGCAATGTTCTCTGGGGCATTCTTGGGAAGGCTGGTACCACCTAACTAGAAGTAGTAAAGGGTGAGGGAAGACAGAAACCTATGGCTTTTGCTTTGGGCCCTCAGAAGTCAGAAGCTGAGGAACATTGGGGAGATGATGGTTCGTGTCCTGGGACACAAGGAGGAAACCTGAGCAAACCGTGCCTGAGATCATCACCGGCAGAACTGAGGCCATTGACTGTGATAGTATGGCGGTGGCAGAGTGTTGTGTCTAAAGCAATTTCTAGGCGATGCACTGAAAGCACCCTGGAGCTTCTCCTAGCAGACTTTGTTGGGCAGAAGAAAAGATAGCAATGAGCTAAAGAAGGCACTGTTCCACTTTGGAGCACATTTAGGAAAGCTAAGGAGCCTAGCACTGCCATTCCAGCTGAAGTCTCAACGGAAGAACAGGCTTCAGGGCAAAGGCACAGGTCAGGGTGCTGCCAGCAACTGTGGGCTGAGATGAAGAGGAAGCCAAGGGTGTGGCTGTAAATCCTTCAGTAATGCCTTAGTAACACTCAAGGGCATGTCTCGTAGGCCTCATGGGTAGACAGTGAGGCTTCTGAAGACCATCTTAAATTCTTTACTGAATAGCAGGGCATCTAGGACTTCAGCAGGCTTACTTGTAGCTTAAAGTCAAGATAAGCCTTAAAGTAAATAAATGGTGTGGCTTTGTCTAATGGAGAAAGTTAGAACCTGATATATAAAACCTTACAGGAGCTAGAGAGCTGGCTGAGGTAACGGATGTTTACTGTTCTTGTAGCGATCCTGAGTTCTTTTCCCAGCACCCATATTGAGCACCTGTATCTCCAGATCCAGCGGATCACCTATCCTCTTCTGGCCTCCTTGGGTACTGCACTCAAGTGCAAATGCTTCCACACATGAACACATAGTTAAAAATTGAGGATGGCAAAAATGAAGCCCACAAAGTTTTAAAAATAATTCTATAGGTTGAACAGAAAGAGCTATAGGTGAGCTAAAGAGGTCCAGCAAGAAGCAGTTGAGAGCAGGCCATGTTTGACTAAAGCAGCTACTGATCATTTCTTATGGACAGTTGATGTCTATTGTTGTGATAAAGACTATGACCCAAAGCTATTTGGAGAAGGAAGTGTGTGTCTGAGATAGACATATCTGGGAACAGTCCATCACAGAAGAAAGCCAAATCAGGAACTCGAGCAGACCAGAAACTTGAAGGCAGGCAGTAAGTGAGATAGGGACCATGGAGGAATGCTTGTCCCCATGGCTTGCTCAGACTGTTTTCTTATACATCCCAGGACCTGCCCAGGAGTGGCACTGCCCACAGTAGTCTATGTCAATTTTCTGTGAAGAAAGCTTGTCTAAAGCTTGTCTATGGGTGTCTTAGTTTGGGTTTTACTGCTGTGAACAGACACCATGGCCAAGGCAACTCTTATAAGGACAACATTTCATTGGGGCTGGCTTACAGGTTCAGAGGTTCAGTCCATTATTATCAAGGCTGGAGCATGGCAGTGTCCAGACAGGCATGGTGCAGGAGGAGCTGAGAGTTCTACATCTCCATCTGAAGGCTGCTAAGAGAAGACTGGCTCCCATGTAGTTAGGAGAAGGATCTCATTGCCCACCCCCACAGTGACCAACTTCCCCCAACAAGGCCACACTTACTCTAACAGGGCCTCACCTCCTAATAGTGCCACTCTCTGGGCCAAGCGTATTCAAACCACCACAATGGGCCAGTCTGATTTAAGCAGTTCCTCCATTCTAGATTCTATCTTCTTAGATGACTCCAATCTGTGTCCAGTTGACAAAAATTTAACCAGCATAATAATTAAGAGTTTGGAGCCAGGAAAAAAACTTCTGGAGGGAAGAAGTAGGCCCAATGAAGGAGTTGGGGGCATGCGTGTAGCTCTGCTGCAAGCTTGCTTTGACTAAGTCCCTTCTTCTTGGAAGATGAGTGCCTATTGCTGGTCTGTTGTACCTCCCGCACTGTTGTGTGTTGAACATAGGAAAACTTGTCTCTTAGCTCACAAATCTTAGAGCAAGAAGAACCACACCCGAAGGCTCTTTAGGTATATATGCACCTGTATCCCCACTTAGATGCTTATGCCTTTGTTTCAGAACCTGAATCTGAGGGTGTTTAATGGCTGAGGCTTTGGGGTCTTGTATTTGTACATTAGAGGAAAGTGATCCATTAGGACCAGACCATGGGTAATTAGTCTTCAAACATACACCTCTCCACACCCCACAATGAATGTCTTTCATTGCTATTAGCCAGCTGTCTGATCCACTCCTTTAAATCTGGGTTGTCTCTGTGACTTACTTTGGATCCACAGAAACAGTGACCAAGACACTACATGACTTGTGAGGACAGGTCATACAAGCCTTTTGGTTTCTACCTAGTGCCCTAGAATGCTCATTGTGGACCAGGCAGTGGCGATACACGCCTTTAATCCTAGCAATTGGGAGGCAGATATGGATGGATTGCGGTAAGTTTGTGGCCAGCCTGGTCTACAGAGCAAGTTCCAGAAGAGCCAAGGTTACACAGAGAAAACAAAACAAAAAACAAAAACAACAAAAGAATATTCATTGTGGGGTAGACCAGTTGTCATATTAGGAGTTTGAGTCCTCCTAAACTAATAGTTTTCAACCCTTCTAATGCTGTGACCCTTTAATACAGTTCCTCGTGTTGTGGTGACCCCCAACCATAAGACTATTTTCATTGCTACTTTGTAACTGTAATTTTGCTAGAATTATGAAAAGTGTGGTGGTTTGAATAAGTATGGCCACCATAAACTTAAGTGTTTGAATGTTTGACCCATAGAGAGTAACACTATTAGGAGGTAAGGTCCTGTTGGAGGAAGTGTGTCACTGTGGAGGTGGGCTTTAAGGTCTTACATATGCTCAAGCCATGCCCAGTGGGACAGTTTCCTTCTGCTTCCTGCAAAATAAGATGTAGAACTCTCAGCTCCTTCTCCAGCACTATGTCTACCTGCATGTTGCCATGCTCCCCATGATAATAATGGACTGAGCCTCTGAAACTGTAAGCCAGTTCCAATTAAATGTTGTCCTTTATAAGAGTTGCTATGGTCACAGTCTCTCTTCATAGCAATAGAAATCCTAACTAAGATAAATAGTAATATAAACATCTGTGTTTGCTGATGGACTTAGGCAACCCCAGTGAAAGGTTTATTTGCCTTTCAAAGGGGTCAAGACCCACAGGTTGAGAGCCACAGTCTTCAACTATTATTTAGTGAGGAAGTCAACACAGCCATAATAAAGGCCACATGGCAAAAGCAGATATGCTTACGTATATGCCATTTGCTCCATCCCTCCATCTGAGGCAGGAGAAAGAGGATGAAGATGCTGACATTTTGGGTACCCCATGCTGTCAAGGCTGCATTTGGCTTCAGGCCCTGTTGCCGTTTAATTGCCTGAGAAATTCCTCATCACCAAGCAACCATCTCTTACGGTCAACTGGAAGAATTGTGTAAGCAAAATAAGTTATTGTAAGCCACTAAGGTTTGGCGTTTATGATACAGAAACAGAGAATCAGCACAGAAGAGTTACCTATTCTAATTTTAAAATTGCTGGGCAAGCTGTAAAAGATCTACATTTAAGATTGTTTCTCATGTAAAAAATGTTTTGTGTGCATACTTGTATAGGTGTGCACATGTACGCATGAGGGTCTTGTTGGGTGCCTGTCTCGGTCAGTCCCACATTACTTTTTGAGATAGTATCTCTCGCTGAACCCAGAACTTGCTGATTTGGTTAGACTGGTAATCAGTAAATCACAGGAAGTCCCACTTCTTCCTCACTAGCGCAGGGATTACAGGTGCCTACAGCTGTGCCATGTCTGGCTTTTACCTGGGTGCTGGGGATGGAAGTCAGGTCTGCCTACATGTGCAGAAAGCACTTCACCCAGTGAGCCATCTGCCCTGCCCTTCTCATGCAAATGTTAAAAATACTCTTTTTAGAGTCATTGAGATGGCTCAGCAGGTAAAGGAGTTTGCCACCAAGATTGGGGACCTAAGTTTGATCCCCAGAACTCAAAAAGCAGAAAAAGAGAACTGACTCTCGCAAGTTATCCTCTGATCTATATGAATTGCGGTGTGCATATGAATGTCCATACACAAACCTGAAATAAATAGGTAAATAAGTAACTGTAATAAAAAGTCTTTAAAAATTATTGTGTTGGTTGTTTTCCTTGCTTCTGTGATAAAATGCCCAGCAACAGTGACGTAAGGAAGGAAGGGTTTATTTTGGCTCATGGTTTCAGATGGGTTATAATCCATAATAGCTGATGACGAGCCATGACAGGAAGGCGAGGCAGGGAGTCACTTGGTCTTCACAGTCAGGAGGCAAAGAGAAGACAAGGGCTGGGCTACAGGACCTCATTACATGCCTACACGTCTCACTTTATCAAAGATCTACCTCCTGAAGCTTCCACGGCCTCCCAAGTCAGTACTATCAGCTGGGGACCAAGTGTTCAAACATGCAAGCCTATGGAGGACATCCTACATCAAACCACACACATCTTTATCAAAATTTAAAATTGGTACATTTCATCAAAACTTCTAAAAAATACATGTTTAAGTGAGGCTAACTTTAAGCCCGAGTTTTGAAGTTTTAGTGATACCTTAGCTGACATTTAAGATCCGTGAATCACTCGGCATCGTGGCGCTGGTCCACGTCTGGTCAGTTGCCAATGTAAAGAGTCAGTCTCACGCTTCGTGCATTTGCATCCCGAGATGCATATGTGCAAATGTAGGTGGATCATAAATTATGTATCCTGGAAAATGTTCACACCCGTGATTTGCAAATGTAGCAAACACTGCTAATCTGCCAGTCGCCCTGGAACGAAATGTGTGCTTGTCACTATCATGGGATAGTGCTATTACACTCACACTATTTACGAGAAAGGACTCAGTTGATAAGCACATCTTTTTTTTTTTTCTCTTACCCCATTTAGTCTGTCCTACCTCCTCCAATGTAGGAGTCAGCTTAATTCAAGGTTCGAATAACATGCAGACGCGGTCTCCTATTGACTGAAGGACTTAGTCACGAGAGTGGATGCTTAGAGCTGGAGACCATGTGTATTGATGCTGAGTGCTGGATTCCAAGGGAGACAAGGATCCATGTGTTCTTTGTGTTACGAGTGTGCTTGTGCATGTGTGTGTGCATGTGGGCACCTACGTGTGAAATGTGGGTCCTCTCCGCTGTAGGGAGCAGAGTGGGGTTCCTTTTGCCCGTGGTCTCCAGCCTTCCGGTTCACATCTCTTTGCTTCTTTCCCAGAGTTCTATGAGC
This sequence comes from Arvicanthis niloticus, assembly GCF_011762505.2. Lineage (NCBI taxonomy): Eukaryota > Metazoa > Chordata > Mammalia > Rodentia > Muridae > Arvicanthis > Arvicanthis niloticus. The sequence goes on along the minus strand of NW_023045274.1, from coordinate 4,735 downwards.
CTCTGCTCCTAGGAAAACATATTCTTATTCTGATTTTGGTCTTTGGCTAAAACTTGCAGGCATGGGCAACCTTTTGACATTGCAACACAACACTGTCTACAAAATTCACACTCGAGAACCACACAATTGAATTAAAAAAAAAAAAAAAATCCACCAAATACTCTCATAATGTTTTATGTAAGGTTATGATTGCGTGTTGGGCCACATCCAGAGCTACCCCATGGTACAAGTGGCCCATGGGCTGTGGGTTGGCCATGTCTGGGGAAAGCATACTTCACTTATTATCCATGTGTACTAGCTGGGTCATTTTTAGCTGTGAGTAACCAAAGACCAATTCAAACAGGCTTGAATTAAAAGGACGTATATTGATTCTCAGGATTGGAAAGTCCAAGGGTGGAGAGGTAGGGCACAAATTGGTTTTCAAGAGTGTTTGCTGAAGAGCCCTTGTGATGGACAGGTAACCCCACCAGTCCTAGAGTCTATGTGTGTGTGTGTGTGGGGAACAGGGGGGATGCATTTCCTCCAAAGAAGAAAAACAGGCAACAATATCTTATAAGAACCATTTCTGAAATGTCCCTCCCGGGTCCCTGGGCCAGATTTCTCAAGTATGTCAAGTGATGGGCACGGTCTTCCCAAAGCTCTCTGCTACCTAGATGATCCAAAGCTTCCGGTCCCCTATGGCTCTCTCAGCCCTGCTGTGACTCCAGTACAGCAGACACACACGCCAAGTCTACTAAGGCTCTCTCACACAGCTTTCAGCTACTCTGCTCTGTGGAATCATCAAACCCCCCCCCCAGAGACAGCTCCTAAGAATTCCACCACCGTGACTGTGCAATGTAGAAATGTCTACAATGAAAACTAAACAAACCCATTCTGCCAAGCCACCAGCAGCCACCCTCCCACAGAGCTTTTCCGAGAGGTCCTCATGAATAGAGGCCCTCAGGAATGGCCTTGCAGCCTCTCCTGGGTATTCACTTCACACTGCAGTTCCCCCACAAGGGCAGAGTCTTCAGAAGTGGGTTTCATCCCCAGGTTGCTTTCCACGGACTCCCCATGAGCCTAAGTCTCTAGTGACATGCACTCCCAAAGCTTCATAAAGTCTGATGAAAGCTCTCCCTAGGGAGGGCGGGGAGAACGGCTGCTAAGGCACGTCTTCCAGCTGCCTGCCTGGGCTATTAGGCCTCGCTGCTTGCCAGCAGCGAGGCTGGCCTCAGCCTGTTCTCAAGGAGTTGGTGGATGTGTGTGGGCCACACCTTGGGCCAAGACACCCCTGCTGGGCTGGGCCATCTCCTGTGGGGTCTGCCTCCTGGCTCTGGCCTGAGGGGTCCTTTCACCTTCCTGTGTTCCTCTCTTACTTCTTTCCCTTCAAATATTTTTCCTTTTCTCTTTTCCATAAATAAAGATGGTTCAACAAACCTTGCCATCCTAGACTCTAAAAAGCACAGTTCAGTCATGCTGTTGTATGTGAGCATGCCTGTGTGTATGTGGTTCAGTCATGCTGTTGTGTGTGAGCATGCCTGTGTGTATGTGGTTCAGTCATGCTGTTGTGTGTGAGCATGCCTGTGTGCATGTGGTTCAGCATGCTGTGTGTGTGATGCTGTGTGTTCAGTCATGCTGTGTGTGAGCATGCCTGTGTATGTTCAGTCATGCTGTGTGTGTGAGCATGCCTGTGTGCATGTGGTTCAGTCATGCTGTGTGTGAGCATGCCTGTGGCATGTTCAGTCATGCTGTGTGAGCATGCCTGTGTGCATGTGGTTCAGTCATGCTGTGTGTGAGCATGCCTGCATGTGTCATGCTGTGTGTGAGCATGCCAGTGTCATGCTGTGTGTGAGCATGCCCGTGTGCATGTGGCAGGGGTGCACAGAAACCTTAGCTCCATTCATTAGAGACCATTCGCCTTTTTTTTTTTTTTTTTTTTTGAGACAGGTTTCTCATCCACCTGGAACAGGCCAAGTAGGCTAAGCCAACTGGAGAGCACGCCGTGTCCCAGGGATCTTCCTGTCCCTGCCTCCATGCCACTAAGCACAGCTTCTGTGTTGGAGTCCAGTCCTTGTGCTTACAAAGCAAGCACTTCACCCACTGAGCTGTCTCCCAGCTCCTCGACCATGATTTAAAGATGTTCATTGAGACAAAACTCTCTGTGCTACAGCATGAAGGGAGAGTACCTCAGACTACATTAGAGGGAGTTAGACGTTATTATCTAACTACCCCAGATCCTGAGCGTCCTCTAAAGGGCAAGGCATCCTACACCGTCGTCATGTAGACAATACCACGTGTCCTCCTCCTTCCTGCTCAGCCATGCCCTGCTACATTGAAGACTCAAAGAAGAGCCAACCCAGGTAGAACCTGGAACACAGTTCATAGCTTGTCTGTCCTTTCTTCTTCTTGTCCACCATCATAGTCATCACACCCTCCCCTGGGAGCATCCAGAGGGCCTGGCCATAGGGAAGAAGAGATGAGTGTAGAATTATTAGGTCAAAATCTACTTATATCATGGAGCTCCACCCAAGGTCACGATCGTGTGTGTTGAAAATGAATATTCACAGGCACAGAGCAGCAGGGTGGGCCCACCGTAATCTATCTCTTATTATAAAGCCAGAATCTTTTCCATCTGTGTTTAAGCTGCAGCCTATGAAACAGTGTCTATAAAAATAAGACAGGAGGTGAAAATATCAAGCACAGTAAATTATGGCTGCACTGTGTTCCCTCCTGAGGACTGTCTTCGTTAAAGAACCTTTCACAACCCCATCTAGGACTGTGTTTTCTGTCTTCCCAGAAAGCATACTGTTTGTTCACAGGAATAAAGAGCCTAGATGGCAGAGCCTTAGTCAATAGAGCCATGGTGCTTGGCTGTTGGTACCTGCCTGGCATCTTAATTTTTCTTCAAAAGCAAAGTTATTCAGCTACAAAATGAAAGCTCCAAAGAGGAAGTTGCCTAGGAAAAGGTTATGGGCCAGTTTCCATCATGGCTACCCTCTCCCTCCCCACTTTATCTCACCATGTCAGAATCATGACTCCAGACTGTATCACCATCTCCCAACACTAATTCGGCATAAGTACGGTTCCTAGGCACTGGATGAGTGTTTCGGAGGAAGAGGTGCCTGAGAGAGGAATGTCTCAGATCTGAGAGTTGGAAGCTGCAAAGAATATAAGGGGACACTTCTGTACACAAACAACACAGGGCAAGAAGGAAAGTTACAAGTAAGACACTCAAGCATTCTCCAGAGAGAGAGAGAGAGAGAGAGAGAGAGAGAGAGAGAGAGAGAGAGAGAGAGGATAAACTCTAGGAGAAGGCAGTTTTTAAGGTTTCTGGATAGATGGGTTGGGTGTGGACCTGCAGAAGGAGAAGAAGGTCCTGTCAAAATGGAAAGTCTAACACTGGGATCAAGATGGGTATTAAATTAAGATTGGCTGAACCACTGAGGTCCATGGTGGGCAGAGAGGGGAACCATACTGAAGGAAGAATGGGATTAGATGAAGGAACACAAAGGACAGCAGAGGAAGGTACTCAGTCTGAATAGTTTTGCTCCTTCATGTGGTAGAGCACAGTGGCTCCAGCCAGGGCCAGTCTTTGTTGTGAGATATCTTGAGGCACATGGGCAGTCTCTTTTGTTTTTATACTCTTTTTCCTAAAAGAATCCCAAAATAGGGTGGGAGGGGGACTGAAATATCCCAAATTCTTATTTCCCCCTTTAGCTGATTCAAAAAGTTTGAGTGCCAGCTGCTGACCCAGAATCTTTCTCTTTCATACTTTGTCCATGGGGGCGGGGGGGGGGGAAGGTGGTGTCAAATGAAGGCCACAATTCACCTCAGTGCAAATAAGGGCATTGGGGCCTTTTCAGAGGGCACTTACTTGGGAAATGGGTGGAGTGTGAGGGGACCAGGCTTGGCACAGAAAGGATAGCAGCGAGAACGGCCTGGTTGGTCAAATCCACATGGCCTGCCTTGCCCTTCTTTGTGGCTTCAAACAGACGTGGTCTGAAGCATTGGTCTCAGAGGAAAGAAAGGAGGTTCAGGGTCAATGCAAGGACATTCTCGGGAGCCAATGGGAGGAAGCCCAGGCACCCTGCATCTTGGGATGGAATGAGGCTGGTGCCATCCTTTGTAGGCTCCGTCTGTGGTGCTGAGGGGGATACTGGCTTCATCCCACTTTCCCAGAAACTCTGATGGGAACCAGTAGGGTTGTATTGAGAAGGCTCTCGGGCTCCTTTCAACCCCTTCACTTGGCTTCATTCAGCAGGCCAGCCCCCAGTGCAACAGGGGATCCTATTCTCCTTCCTGGGCTGGTAAATGTGGGCTCTCTGTGGAGGCAGGAAAATGGAGCAGTTGTTCCATTGGGGCTGGGCACTGACCCTCTCTTTGGCAGACACTTAGGATTTAGAACTTGGATCTGTCCTTCCACCCCACAGAGCCGGGTGTGGGGCCAAGAAGTAGGGAACTATGGGAGAAAGGGGGCTTGTGACCCTTCGCCACCTCCAGCCTCATCCTTATTCTCTGAGGACGGGCAGAAAGAGCTCTTCCAAGGCCTGCTGGCAGCCAGGCCCCGTTTGTGGTAGGCGGTGTTTATGTGAACGCACAAATGTTTATGTGAGATTGCCAACTGGTTATTTATGAGTCTCTCAGCCTTTCCCAATAAAAGCTGTTCCTCAATGTTCTGACAGGCCCTGCATCTGTAACTAATGTGTCACTTGCTCAGCTAATGCAGTTCACTTGTGTTATTTTTGCACAAAAGCAA
>NW_023045273.1:0-40053 GCF_011762505.2 Arvicanthis niloticus | reverse complement strand
TTAGAAATGGCTGCAGTACTCCTTAAAGGTCGAATCGTGGAATTCTCCTCAAAGCATATGGCCCAATGCTTTGCCTGTGGGAGGCGGGACAAATGAAGAAGAGTGCCCAAATAATCAATACCATCAAAACTGTGCACCAGGTGTGGAAAGGTTATCATCTGGCTCGAGATTGCCGATCTGTTAGAGATATATAGGTCAAATCCTCCCTCCAAATCCCTCAGCCATTAAGGAAGAAAATTTTTCAAAAACGGATATACAGGCCAAGATCCCAGGGCCCCAAAAGATATGGGACACTGCTGAACACTCAGGGGACTCTTTTCGCTGCAGAGCCCAAGGGGTTCCGCAGGAGTGGACCTCCGTTCCACCTCCCGAGTCCTACTAATGCCACACATGGGGGTGCAGCATATCCGATTGATTATAGAGGCCCCCTGCCAGGGGGAAGTGTCGGCCTTATTTTAGGCTGCTCCTCTCTTACCTTAAAAGGGCTTGGGTACACCCCGGTGTAATAGATCAGGATTATACCAGAGAACTTCAAGTTCTCTGTTCTAGCCCACAAGGTGTATTCTCCATCTCCCCTGGGGACAGGATTGCTCAATTGGTTGTCCTTCCAAGCTTGCATGATTGTTTTTCCATCCACTGAGAAGCTTAGAGGTGCTCACGGGCTTGGTTCCTCAGGAACTGACTTCGCTCATCTGGCGGTTGACCTTAAAACTACACCCACCTTACAGTTAGCAATAGAGGGAAGAACTTTACTGGAATTCTGGATTCAGGAGCAGATAAAAGTATTATTTCTTCTAATTGGTGGCCTAAGGCATGGCCTGTAAAACGATTGTCCCACTCCCTACAAGGATTGGGATACGAGGCCAGTCCCGCAGTCAGTTCTCGCTCGTTGACTTGGCAGGCACCAGAGGGTCAAACAGGAAGTTTTATACCTTATGTGCTTCCTCTCCCTGTCAATTTCTGGGGAAGAGACATTTTACAAGACCTAGGGCTAGTTCTGACTAGTGAATACTCCCCACAAGCTATAAACATTATGAAGAGCATGGGATTTAAAAGAGGGAAGGGTCTTGGCAGGAACAAACAAGGAAGGTTAGATCCTGTCTCATAAGAATCAAACACAGGAAGACAAGGCCTGGGTTTTCCCTAGTTGCCATTGAGGGTTCTATGCCCATACCCTGGCTCACAGAGGAGGCCGTGTGGGTTCCTCAGTGGTCCCTATCCTCTGAAAAATTGGAAGCTGCTACAAAACTAATTACAAGAACAAGTGCAGCTCGGTCATTTAGAACCTTCTACCTCTCCCTGGAATACACCCATATTTGTCATTAAAAAGAATCCAGAAAGTGGAGACTTTTACATGATTTAAGAGCCGTCAATGCACAGATGCGACTATTTGGCTCTGTACAACAAGGCTTGCCTTTACTCTCTGCCTTGCCTAAGCAGTGGAAAATCATAATTATAGATATTAAAGATTGTTTTTTCTCTATTCCTTTGTGTCTACAAGATAGACCAAGATTGCATTTACACTACCTACTATTAATCATTTTGAACCTGATAAAAGTTATCAGTGGAAAGTTCTGCCTCAGGGCATGGCCAACAGCCCCATTGTATGTCAGCTGTATGTACAAATGGCCCTCGAGCCAATTAAGAAACAATTCCCCTCTCTGCTGCTGGCCCATTACACAGATGACATTATTATGTGTCATAAGGATTTAAGTACTTTACAGACCTCATACCCCTTATTATTAACACCTTGGAACAGTGGGGTCTGCATGTTGCTACTGAGAAAGTTCAATTTTCAGAAATTGGCTCCTTTTTAGGGACGGTTATCTATCCAGAAAAGATAATTCCTCAGAAATTAGAGATTCGTAGAGACCATTTACATACTTTGAATGATTTTCAGAAATTATTAGGTGATATAAATTGGTTAAGACCATTTTTAAAATTCCCTCGGCCGAGCTGAAACCTTTATTTGATATTTTGGAAGGGGATGCTCATGTTTCCTCACCAAGGGCCTTAACACCGGCTGAGAGCCGTGCTCTGCAAGTAGTAGAAAATGTGCTTTACAAGATGCCCAGTTGAACCGCATAGATGAAACCAAAACCTTTGATTTATGTGTTTTTAAAACCAGACACTTACCAACTGCTGTATTATGGCAGGAGGGCCCCTTGTTATGGATTCATTCCAATGCTTCTCCCACAAAGATTATTGAAAGGTATCAGTAGCTCAGCTTGCCCTTCATGGACTAAAAGCAGCCATTACTCATTTTGGAAGGGAGCCTAAGGTTTTGATAGCATCAAGTCCAAATATTAACGGCGACCTCTGATGTTTGGGCAGTGCTGGTTACTTCCTTCAATGGTCAAATAGATAATCATTATCCTAAGCATCCCATCTTACAATTTGCCTTAACTCAAGCTATCATATTTCCACATATTGTGTCTCAGGAGCCACTCCCAGATGGAATGGTAGTTTATACGGATGGGTCAAAAACAGGAGTGGGTGCCTATGTGGTTAATGATAAGGTTACATCCAAACAATACCATGAAACCTCACCTCAAATTGTGGAATGCTTAGTAGTATCAGAGGTTCTGGAAATCTTTCCAGGTCTCTTAAATATTGTTTCAGATTCCTTCTATGTGGTTAATGCAGTAAAAGCATTAGAAGTCGCTGGGTTAATTAAGACATCTAGCAGACTTGTAGAAGTTTTTCAAAAGATTCAGCTTACCCTGGCTAAGCGAAGATTCCCTGTCTTTATAACTCATATTAGGGCTCACTCAGGCTTACCGGGACTTATGTCCCCTGGAAATGACCTGGCAGATCGAGCCACAAAGTTGATTGCAATTGCCCTTTCGCCAAAATTGGATTTGGATAAAGCCTTTCATAAAAGGTTTCATGTGACAGCTGAGACATTACGATGTCGATTTAACATCTCTAGAAAGGAAGCCAGAGATATCGTGACTCAATGCCAAAACTGCTGTCAATTCCTACCTGTTCCCCATACAGGAATTAACCCTCGGGGAATTAAGCCATTACTGATCTGGCAAATGGATGTTACTCACATCCCATCCTTTGGCAAATTACAATATTTGCATGTCTCCATTGATACCTGTTCTGGAGTTATGTTCGCCTCTCCATTGACGGGAGAAAAGGTGGCCCATGTTATTCAACATTGTCTCGAGGCTTGGAGTGCCTGGGGAAAGCCTAAAATCATTAAACTGGCAATGGACCAGCCTACACTTCTCAAAAATTTCAACAATTTTGTCACCATATGGAGGTGACACACCTGACGGGTCTTCCTTACAACCCTTGGGGACAGGGCATCATTGAGTGTGCTCATCGTACCCTTAAAACTTATTTGATAAAACAAAAAGGAGAAGTTGAAAAAGCTCTGCCCATGGTGCCATGATCTACTGTTTCTCTCTGGCACTTTTTACCCTCAACTTTTTGAATTTGGACAGTCAGGGCAACACGGCGGCTGATCGCCATTGCCTAGAACCAAGTAGGCCAAAAGAAATGATAAAATGGAAAGATGTTTTGACTGGTCAATGGAAAGGCCCGGATCCTATTTTAATAAGATCCAGGGAGCAGTTTGTGTTTTTCCACAGGAAGAAGACAACCCATTTTGGCTGCCAGAGCGACTGACACGGCTCCTGAAAATGACCCCCCGAAGAATTCATCTGCAGATGCTCTCAGTTCTCATTTGGACTCTCTTAAATCGGTTCCTAGTATATATAGTGAATTTAGATGGCTATCCTATCTGCTTTTCCAAAACCTATGCCCTTGCCTTCTTAAAAGGCGCTGCTTCTGCTAACTTGTACCAATGTAACTTGCTTTATGTCCCAGTGCTGGTCTGCTCTTGTCTATAAGGAGGCCCTAATAGCCAGTATACCACTATGGATCCCTATCCCCATTCAGACGTCTGGGACCTTGACTTTATTTCGACAGAAGAGAGATTTTGATATAACTGCAGCCATTATCACTGCTATTACCATCTCTGTAGCTGCAGCTGTGACAGCCGGCACAGCCTTGGCTAATCAAGTTACAGCAGCTACCGTTGTTAATCAAATTTCAGAAAGGACTTCTGAGGCTTTGACCACTCCACAGAAAGTAGATGCACACCTGGCATCAGACATTCTGTTGGTCAATCAGAGAGTTGATTTGCTCCAAGCCCATGTAGAACAACTCACAGATGTGGTGCAAATGAGCAACCCCACATCTATGTATTACACCTCTGAGATTTATGAATGATACATTTATTCAAAGCCATAATCTTTCTGCTTATTTACAAGGGAATTGGACTGGGGAGCTGGACCAGGTGCAGCAGCAATTGCACATCCGGATCTTGAGCCTTGATGGAACACGAGTGTACCCTGTTACCCCTGGCGATTTTACTTCTTGGCTTACCTCTGCCTTTCTTTCTTTCTTAAAGGGTGGGGATAGGCCTGTTTGGTGCAGCCCTATGTTGTGGATTAGTGTTCATGTTATGGTTGGTCTGTAAGCTCAGAGCCCAACAACAAAGTGACAAGGCCGCTATCGCCCAAGTACTCGCAGCCTTGGAGCAAGGATCTCCCCCTGAAATTTGGCTATTTATGCTAAGAAAGTAACTGATGACTGAGACCCTCAGTTGATGCACCCCAAAGGTTCAGCCCATTGCACTGGGTCGATGAGAGGTCTAAGTCTAGCCAGCCCTTGCCTGAATAACTGTGGTACCTGAATATTTAGAGGTGTTTGTGAGTGGGTACTCAACAGGGAATGTTCCACGAGTGTGGATAGGTTTCCCGAAAGTATGCCTGATTGCACAAAGGTTTGATGCCAAAAACCTCCTCTCCTGGTGGCACCCCAGGGTGGAGCCTCCCTTTCCCCGTCAAAAGGCATCGAGATGGGTATGGGAAGTATTACTCATTGCATGACGACAAGAGAAGAAACCCATTACAATATCTCATTTTGCACAGGGGATCAGGCCTCTGCTTTTCCTCACTGAGTTGGTGCTGCACTTGATAGGCAATAGGCTGTTCCATCTTAATAATATTGATAGGAGGAGATGTTAGGAGCCGCAGTGAGCATGACAACATTTGCCATTACAAGATGGCGTGGGCATCCTGTGCTCCCACAAGTAAACAACTAACTACGCAGGTGCAAAATGCAAAAAGTGCGCCAAAGTCACTGCCCATCCCGGGGTTTATTATGGGCAATGAGTGAACAGCCAATCAGAAGTGAACACGCCACTTTAGGGTACATATAGCAGTGCCTTTTCCAGGATTGGGGTCTTTCTGCTTCTGCTGATACAAGAATAAAGCCTCGCTGTAGTAACTACCCGAACACTGCCTCACGTGTCTCTTTCGTGGGCGAAGGGGACAAGGAGGGGCTCGGAACATCTGTATATTGTTTTTGAGTCCTTATTTAGTTGATTTTTTCCAGTCTTGAAGATGAAACCAGGGCTTCAGGCACACTATGCCACTATCACTGTGTATCTCCAATCTATTTTGTATATTTTTATTGTAGTTTATTTTCTCATTGTCAAGTTTGAATGGCCTTTGTGCACAGTGGATACACGTCCTTTCTTTAATACTCTATAATACTGCTGATTTGTAACATTCTTTAGCAATATTTTATTAAAGCAAATTTCCAATTCAATGTGTTTACTTTTGTGTGTATGTGTGTATGTGCTTCTGCACCACATTTATACCATGACATGTATGCAGAAGTCAGAGGACAACTTGAGAGAGTTGTTTTCTCCTTCTATCATGTGAGTTCTAGGGATCGAAATTATATTGTTAGCCCTGGTGGAAAGTGCCATTTTTCTGGCCTAAAGTTTTAAATGTTGATAACTTAAATATTTGTTTATTATTTTATGAAGTATACTAACTCTTTTCTGTTAGTGTTGTCAATTAAAAAGTATCTGGGCCAGGGATGTAGTTTAATTGGTAGAGTGTTGGCCTACCATGAACATAATTGATTTCTAGAACTGTATGGGAATAAGTGTAATGGCAGGTACTTGCTAGCCCTGCTCTTAGTATGTGGAGGCAGCAGAATCAGAAATTCAAGGTCATCCTTGGTTATGTAGTGAGTTCAAGGTAATCCTATTATATTTGAGTCCCTGTATAAATAATAAATAAACATTTGCTTACTTCAAGAGGAAGAAAGCAAAAGTTTTACCTTATTTTACTTTACAACTTTTATCCACAATGTACATAATTTTAAAATAGTAAGTTCAGAGTACCTAAAATTATAAAATTGTAGTATTAAAAATATAAAATGTTTTGGGTTTTAGAGTACTTGTATAGACTGGTGGAACATCCCTCAACTTAACATTTTGAAGTTCTGATACTGGGTTTTTAGTTAGAGGTACTCAACCTATAGTTGCCAGCATTTAAAACTTAAAAGATTTCAGGTAAGATGTCAGAGCTTCTAAGTCTCCTTCAAAATTGGGAGAGCTGAGAATCCTGTCCCCACACTCAGTGATGTGCTCCTCTGAATGGAGTTATGCTATGAAATGCCTGCCACCCTCGCGGGCCTCAGTTGGAAGGATGAATTTAGATACTGTGTTTTGCCACAAGGGTAGAGTGACTAATCTGGAGAAGGTTTTGAAGTATTTAATTGTAGAAAGTAATGATTGATGTAGCTGTGGGTGCTCCATCTTTACTTGGTGAACACAAAGACCTGCCACCTCAGTACTAGTTTTGTGACTCATCTTTACAAATTTTACAACCATTTCATTTCTTATCCTTACAAACCTCCCTCAGGAGGTTAAGAGAGGTAGCTCCCCATGGCAGAGCTGGAAAGATAAGCATAGTTATTGTTTTTGCTTTTGCCATGAGGTAGAGTTGATTAATCTGGAGAGATTTTTTAAACAAATTCTTTTCTTATACACTATAATCTGAATACAGTTTCCTCCTCTCCTCCCAGTTCCTCCCCACCTCCTCTCCCATCCAAATCCATTCTTTTTTTTTCTCTCTCATTAGAAAAAGAAACCAGATTTTTAATGGATAGAAAAAACATAACAAAATAAAATATAATAAAGCAAAACAAAACTTCATCTTGAAGTTGGATAAGACAACCCAACGAAAGGAAAAGAACTCTAAGAAAACACACAACAATCAGAGACCCACTTGTTCACACAGTCAGGAATGCCATAAAAGTACTAACTAAACACTATAGTATATATCCAGGGGACCTGGTGCCAATAGCATTCTGTTTAAAATGTAGTCAATACTTTTTAATTTCATATTTAAAAATCTCAAATGGACAGTAAGTCTCAAACTTTCTCTAAGAACTATAGTTGTAGCACCATGCCAGTTCTTCAGACATATCAGATTTCAAAGATTATACTATCTATCTCCTTTTCCTTTTTTTACACTTTGTCATCTCTGGACTGGGTTGCCCGTCTTCTTGATGTTGCTAGCATGTGAGCATGTACACTGAAACTTTCAGGAGGGGTGTGAGCTGCTTACAATGAAGTTCAGGAGACAGTGTTGAGGTTCTGACACAGCAGCATTAACAGTATGGTGCTCGGACCTGGCCATGCATGTTTCTGAGTTTAAAATATCTTAGAAATATTAGTTTTTTTAGGACAGTCAATTAAAAAATGAGCAAATGAGGCAGACACTTCTCAAAAGAAGACATGTCAATGTCCAAGAAATCCATGAAAAAATAAGCTCAATACTATCTGTAGCCACCAGGGAAATGTACATCACACTACAATAAGATATCATTTCATTCCAGATAGAATGGTGACTTTCCAGAAAGCAAAATAACAAATGCTGTCATAAGTGTAAAGAGAAAGGAACTTTTAGTCACTGATGATGGATAAGAAAATGAGTCTGCAACTAATGAGACCAATTGCTAGTCACCATTGACGCTATTGACATAGTACCTGAAAGAAATAACCAGAGGAGGAAGGGGGTCCATGGTGGTCTGGATGAGAATGGTCTCCATTTGTTTGAATGTTTACTTACCATGTAGTAAGACTGTTTGGGAAAGATTAGGAAGTGTGGCCTTATTTGAGTAGGTGTATCACTGGGAGTGGGCTTTGAGGTTTCAGAAGCTGACCCTAGGCACTGTCTCTTTCTTTCTCTCTTGCCACAGATCAGAATATAAAGCTCTCAGTTGCTCTTCTAATGCCATGCCTGCCTGCCTGCCTGCTGCCATGGTCCCCACCATGACATCAGTGGAATAACACTCTGAAACAATAAACAAGCCCACAACTAAAGAATTTCTCTTATAAGAGTGGCCTTGGTCATAATGTACTAGAACAGTAACTAAAATAGGGTATATTGGTTTGTGGTTAAAGATGTAGTCTTTGAGAAACTGATTGCATTATTTCCAGTGCAATTGGAGTAGGTATTGAGAAGCAGAACTGTTTACCTCGTGGCAGCTGAGAAGCTGAGAGACACACAGAGAGAGAGAGAGACAGAGAGAGACAGAGACAGGGGAGGGGAGGGAAGAGGAGAGGGATGGGGAGAGGGAGAGAAGTGGAAGAGGGGGAGATGGGGAGAGGGAGAGAGAGAGAAAAGGGTTAGTCACAGGACATACCGGGTTCATTGCTATGGCCTACTTCTTCCAAGTAGGTCCCAGTCTCTAGTTTCTATACTAGAATCAGAAAAACATAGAAAAGGTCTATCATAAGATCCAGCACCACCCAACTTTTTGAGATTCTATTTAAAAGAATTGAAATCAATACACTGAAGAGAAACCTACCAGCTCATGTATATTGTGGCATGATCCACAATTATTAAAACACAGTCTATCTAGGTGTCAGTTAAAAGTGGAATAGATAGGATGCAATAAAGCATACAATGGAATACTATTCTTCCCTTTGGAGAATGAAAACACATATTTTACAGGAAAAAGGAAGAACCTGGAAGATTAAGTTAAATACACCACACAGAAAGCCAAGTCCCTCATGTTCTCTATCATATAGAGATATTTGAATAAGGAATCAGCACTTGGGTGTGGAAAGCAGGGAAGGGTAGAAAAGGAAAGCTGTATTTGATTGGCATATGCAGTATATATGCAGTGAGTAATTACATGGAACCCTTTGATCTGAACAATTAATGGAAGCCCCATTACTGTTTTAGGGAAAATGTCCTAGTTCAATTGTATTCTCTATTTTTAGTCTTCCTTGCTTCTCCTTTCCATGTTCCTTCAGCTATGATGGAAAAGAATTCTTCATGATTTTTGGCTAATTTTGTGCATAGAATTTTTTTTAAAAAAAGATGGATAAAGCATACCTTTAGCTATGCATTTTTAAGCTTTACAACATATTATATATGTTTTCCTTTAAATACATTCTGAAAGCATAATGTCTGTTTAATAGTCTATCTTGCTTGACCAGGTCTCATTTTGTGTTATTGGCTTGAGTCCAGATTTTTTGCATGCTCTGCAAGTTTAAATAATACTCCTGTGAACATCTTGGTACATACTTTATTTTCTGGATTTCTGATTACTTCCTTATGCTGCAGTTCAACATCCAAATACTGTCTATTTTTGTGCCCAGGGACTAAACAGTCTGGCTGTTTTAACAATTGAAGTATGGTCAATATCATTTCACTCAATGGTCTCTAGAGCTTTTTTGATCACTGAGGAGCTAGGGTGTTGTCCATTCATGCCTCAACATTTTCCATGATACCCTCTAATACTCTTGGTCTACCATACCCATGAGGACAGGGGAATAAACACAAGTTTTGTATAATTTATAAGTAATGATGGCAAGAGCATAAACTATGTGCATGCACATCTCTGTGTGGGTACAGTTGTGTAATCAGTATGTGCATGCACATCTCTGTGTGGGTACAGTTGTGTAATCAGTATGTGCATGCACATCTCTGTGTGGGTACAGTTGTATAATCAGTATGTGCATGCACATCTCTGTGTGGGTACAGTTGTGTAATCAGTATGTGCATGCACATCTCTGTGTGGGTACTGTTGTTTAATCAGTATGTGCATGCACATCTCTGTGTGGGTACAGTTTTGTAATCAGTATGTGCATGCACATCTCTGTGTGGGTACAGTGTGTAATCAGTATGTGCATGCACATCTCTGTGTGGGTACAGTTGTATTCAGTATGTGCATGCACATCTCTGTGTGGGTACAGTTGTGTAATCAGTATGTGCATGCACATCTCTGTGTGGGTACAGTTGTATAATCAGTATGTGCATGCACATCTCTGTGTGAGTACAGTTGTGTAATCAGTATGTGCATGCACATCTCTGTGTGGGTACAGTTGTGTAATCAGTATGTGCATGCACATCTCTGTGTGGGTACAGTTGTGTAATCAGTATGTGCATGCACATCTCTGTGTGGGTACAGTTGTATAATCAGTATGTGCATGCACATCTCTGTGTGGGTACAGTTGTGTAATCAGTATGTGCATGCACATCTCTGTGTGGGTACAGTTGTATAATCAGTATGTGCATGCACATCTCTGTGTGGGTACAGTTGTGTAATCAGTATGTGCATGCACATCTCTGTGTGGGTACAGTTGTATAATCAGTATGTGCATGCACATCTCTGTGTGGGTACAGTTGTGTAATCAGTATGTGCATGCACATCTCTGTGTGAGTACAGTTGTATAATCAGTATGTGCATGCACATCTCTGTGTGGGTACAGTTGTGTAATCAGTATGTGCATGCACATCTCTGTGTGGGTACAGTTGTGTAATCAGTATGTGCATGCACATCTCTGTGTGGGTACAGTTGTGTAATCAGTATGTGCATGCACATCTCTGTGTGGGTACAGTTGTATAATCAGTATGTGCATGCACATCTCTGTGTGAGTACAGTTGTGTAATCAGTATGTGCATGCACATCTCTGTGTGGGTATAGTTGTGTAATCTCTATGTGCATGCGCATCTCTGTGTGGGTACAGTTGTGTGAATGCATGACTGTAGTCATGCATGGTTGTATATGAGCACAGCTGTGTGTGTGTGTGTATGTGTGTGAGTATAGCTGAGTGGATACACTTGTTTACAGCTGAGTGTTTATAGGCAGCTACTTTATCCCTATGAGTTATGAAGATACTATTACACAGACTTTATCATCTGCTGCCAAATATTAGTTTGAAAAGTCTTAAATCCCAACCACAAAGCTTAAGTGAATATAGTAAATTATTTCCTTTCATTTCTTAGCACCTTCTCATTCTGGCTACTATTTCCCTCATTTTCTACTATTTTAATGTCCTATTCAATTGAAGAACAAATTATATAGTGTATACATGCTAGTTCAGTGTCAATCTTTCATTTGGGATCTTAGTCTGTAATTCAGGAAAGATTTGATTGTAGATACAAGTTTCAAAGTGAGCCTTCCTCAAGACATCGACTCAGCCATTTAGACAAGCTATTTCTTACTTGTAAATTAAAAGAGAATACTAAAATTTTTTGTGCCTATTTTTTTCTGACTTTTCTTGACCTAGTGCTATGACTGTTTTTGTCACTGTGAACATTGGGAGTTTTCCTTTTTGGCTGTGTTTGCTTTGATTGAGGAGGGGGGTGTTACTTACCCTCATGAAGTTTTGTGGCTCTCATAGAGAGCAGACCATGGAGTGCTGTGTCTCTGACTGTGGTGTCTGTGCCAACTGCTTTGCCCCACTAGGCAAGCCAGAATAACTGAGTGTTCAGTGTGATTCACACAGGGAAATAGAGGTCTTAATAGTGACCACTGTATGTTTCTGAGATGTGTGAGCTGAGTAGTCTACGGTACTCTAAATTTCCACTGGAAAATTTGACCCCCCCCCAGGTAATACTGAAAGTGAAAAATAATTCCATTCGCAGGAAAACATAGGCTTTATTACATTTTATCCTGACGTGAGGCTGTAGAGAGAACATAAAATGCAAAGCTGAGAGAGCCTTTCAGGCAGTGCTGACACCAAGGAAATGGCTGAGCAAATACAATACAGTCTCCAGTGGGCCTGCTTGACTACATGCATCTTCTCCTGAACTCTGTAGAGGGAGAAATCAAATACTGTATAACACCAATCTCTCTCTCTCTCTCTCTCTCTCTCTCTCTCTCTCCTCTCTCTCTCTCTGTCTCTCTCTCTGTCTCTCTCTCTGTCTCTCTCTCTGTCTCTCTCTCTTTCTCTCTCTTTCTCACACACACAGACACACACAGACATCACACAGACACACACACAGACACACACACACATACACCACACACACACACACACACACACACACACACAACACACACACACACACACACACACACACAGAGGTTTGTATACTTCCCCAAGAACTCATCCTCTGTTTTCAAACTCCGTCCACTATGAAGGCAGGAAACTGAAACTTAGCTGCAGCAGACAGTCTCAGGTCAGGCGCTCAGCTGAGCTGCCTCACTGCTGTTCTGAGCCTCATCTCATTTTAGACCTAAAAGTCAGAGCCGACAGCAGTGAAACATGGAGAAATAGGACATTAGTTTACTCAACAGTGATGTCTGTACATATAATGTGTCTTATTTTGATTTCATTAAAGCTTGGGCTTTGATAGCAGAGCATGTGCTCACAGATTCTTGAGCAATTTTATTGATGAAAAAACGTGTTACTGTGGAGAGGCAAACTGAAAGAGGCAGCAGCTGGGCCGGTGGGAACATGTAACCCAGAAGAACACAATTCTATTCTTTGTCTTCAGTACTTTTTCTAGGGACCACAGCAGTCACCAGATAGCCACTGGTGGCATTCAAAGCCTAACTCTTCCCTATGTGTTTCACAGAAATGTTTGTGCAGCAGCTTGGTGGACTCAAGGGAGCAAGGTCCTGCTGTAGTGAATGGTGGTCAGTCCTCATTTTATCTGAATCATTGAATTATGGTAAAGCCCTCAAAGACTGAGCAGTATATGTATAAAAACTGGACGGCTAAAATTAACTCTAATTTCTATTTCTGAATTCAATTTGCCAGAAGAATTTCTATATCTGAATTGAAGTCGCTGTTAAGGGTACATTTTTGGGGTAACATGTATGCAGTATTATATAACTATCACACTGCCATAAACAAAGATGCATATGTGGGGTATGTTTCTGTAAGCCTGTAGAGAGAAAGGAAGCCGGATTGGATGTGTCACATTGAAATATTGTTTTTCCTCTCACAATTGAGGGTTTTTTTTCCTAAGCTGAATAAACTAGATTTTGGAAAATGCTATAAATTGTAACCACATAAACACACTTTGCTCAAATTTCCTGGCTAGTTAGTTTCATGTCAATTTGACACAAGCTAGTCATCTGAGAGGAGAGAACCTTCATTGAGAAAATGCCTCCATGAGACTGACCTGTAGGCTAGTTTTAGGGCATTTTCTTAATTAGTGATTTATGTGGAAGGACCCATTATGGGTGGTACCATTCCTGGGCTGGTGGTTAAGGATTCTATAAGAAATTGGTCTGAGAAAGCGGTGGGGAGCAAGCCAGTAAGCAGCAGTCCTGCATAGCCTCAGCGTCAGTTCCTGCTTTCAGGTTCCTGCCTAATTTGAGTTCTTGCTCCAAATCTTTTTATGGTGAACTGTCAAATGGAAGTGTAAGTGAAATAAACCCTTTCCTCCCCAAGTTGCTTTGGTCTTGAAGCTTCATCACAGCAATTAAAGTCCTAACTTGGACAGCAGCCATTCCAGCACAGAATGAGGTATGAGGTGTGAGAAGTAGGATGATTTTAGTTTCCAGGAGTACTAATGGGTTAACAAGAATGCAGACTTCGTCTAAAAAAAGTGCCAAGATAGCCTCTGTGTAAGAGGACTGCACTTGATGTATGGAAGCAGGCTCAGCTCAGCATGGATTCTGCAAGTAGGGAAACTGCTGTGACCACAGCGGCACGTCTGGAGCAAGTCATGAGAAACTGCAGCTAAGGCATGTTTGTTGGACTATGGAGTCCTTCTCGAAGGAATCTCAAATGTACAAAGGTTCAGAAAATTCTTCCTAAACATGGTTTCCTACAGTATGCAGAATAGGATCTCAGATGAGAACTGGATTTTCTAAAAACAAATTTATCACGAGTGGTTAAAAGAAATGGTAACCAATAGTAGATTGGAAATTGCTTAAACTATAATTGGGCTTGCAAAGCAAAACCTCATGTAAGTATGGATTAAAATAGGGCAAAAGGTCATGAAAAATGTATTAGAGAAATTGCAAAACAGCTTTACATATTTTAAAAGTCTGAGAAATTTACATTTTCATTGTCATTTAATGTCACATCTGATATCACAGACATTATAAGCTAACAAATTATCAAGCTTTCATATTTTTGTATGAACACAGTAGAGCCACAACATCATAACAGAAGTCAGACCACTTCACATTCATGCAGATTTACTATTTGCCTTGATAAAAATGTCAACTTACTGTTACCTTGCTTTTAAAATGGAAAAGTCTATTTAAAATTTTACTTCAAATGTTACTGTTAAAATTTTGTACATTGGCTAGGAACCTGTAAGGTGGTTCAACCATGGCTGTAAAACATAAACTTTATGAATGAAAGATGCATTCTTCACAGCATGTGAAATATCATTTATTTTTAGGTGGTCTCCACCATCTAGGCTACATTATAAATGATGTTATAATGTTAAAGGCAGTTGTTACTCTTAAGTGTTTGTTCGAATATTATATTCGAACCAAGAAAGAAATACAGACAGATGCAGTTAGGGATAATTCTGAAAAGGGAAAGAAAGAAATCCATGGAATAGATTTAGAATCTTGTAGGATGCTGTCAGCCTGGGTAAATGTCTGTGCTTTTTAAAAACTGAATATGGAAGTAAGGATTTAAACAGCCAAGATAAACATATCCCTTATCCGGTAAATGCCTATGAAAATAACGAGCATGTTGAGAACCCTGCTGAAGGTTCAGTTACATTGGCTCCATCATGGACCCAGTGCTGTGGCTTTGCAGTCTCTTCTCACCTCTACCCTTGGATGAAGACAGGTTTATCAGTGTTAGGGGGAAAATAAAATACTTACCTCAACATGGAGTCTGATGGTCAGTTCGTGTGGTGTGTGTGTGTGTGTGTGTGTGTATACTTATCAGTGTACTGAATGGTTTTCCATGGTCACCAAAGTGAAATTCATGTGGGTGAGATGAAAACTCTGATCTGACTCTATTGGCAGCTCAACCATGTTAACACTGTCAGTGTGAAAAAGCAACATGTGATTGCTGTAAGAGAAGCATCCTGTCATGCATGATCACTCTCCCCCAGATGGAAGTCCCAAGGAAACACAAAAAATGTGGGTAGGACTACTCTTACAATGTCACTAGAAACTATAGCTTAGGGTTTCTTTAAAGCCCATGGTCTCTGCCAGGGTTAAAATACCTGAGTCACATGGTGGCATAGGAGGCATTCATAGTTTCTTTCAGTGGGGTCATTTTACATTTGAAGTCTAACTGGTAACGTCTTCACTCTCTCTAGTACAGTGACATTTCTAAGTAACAGCACACAGCCCAGAAAACAGCAATGATGATCAATAGTAAATCCACCTCTCTGACAACAAAAATAGTGATGTTATTGCCATATTAGCTTTATGCACAAGAACATCACAGCCTCGCTCGGGCTGTATAGACAGGGAGGGACAAGCAATGTAGCCCATATTTCAAGGACCAGGGACAGTTCGGGAAGATCTATAATGGTAAATGAAGAAATTGATATGTAGCAGTAGCATTTAATGTCTTTTCCAAGTGGTTAAAGCCAAGACTCTTAGCATAATAAGGGGCTAGATGTATTAGTCTACGAAGCCTGCCATAGAAAATGCTACAGGCTGGGAGGCTTAAGCAGCCTAAGTTTATTGTCCCATTGTTGTGGGGGGCTAGAAGTGCAGATTAAGATCCAGCAGTGGTAGTTTTTGAAGATGATGCACCTTTCGGTCTGAAGACACTGTTTCTGGCTGTCCTCATATCAGGAAGGTGACATTGCTAGTGTCTTTCCTCTTTAATGATTTAGTTACATCTGATGAGAGCTCCATTTTAACCAATAAGGACAGGATATAGTCACTGGTAAGGCAGATTTAGGGTGAGCGTTCTTGTCCTTGGTTCAAATCTGGAGATGTCCCTGGTTTTATTTCAGTTAAAGGCTAGAAATGCCAGGAGCATTTGTGGCTTCTGACCCTTGTCTATGTTCTAAATGATTTTATAGTTACTGCTTTAGAATGGGGGATATTTGAGTAGACTTTGCAATCTTTGAAGCTTTCAAATCTGCTTTCCATTTCCCTCATAACACAAGAATGGGGAGCACTAGCCTTGGTACTCTTTTAGTCCTGGTCAACAGAATAGTAATTCTGATTTTGGATAATGACATGACATTCTGATATGCTCCTGAGAGCACATTTTATTCTATTGTTTCTTCCTTTAAGAAGTCAGAGTTGGGCCTGCCATTTACCTGACAAGAACTATTCCTCAAGCTGGTGTCCACCTAAAGCTGTGGTAAAAAGATGGGAGAAATTGTGCCTTTATTGAGATAATGTCCATTGCCTCCCAGAAGCCCTCAGTGCAGCTTCTCACAGAGCTGTTGCTGTGCAGCCATGCTAAGTTTGGCTGCTTTTTGAGTTAGGATTTTTTTTTTTTTATAATTTGAAAAAAATCTGTTTCTTAAACTGGCCAAAGTTCAAGTAAGGTTTCTCTGGTTCTTTCTCTTTCTCTGAAGCTACCTACACTCCTCCTCTGCCTTTGGCAAGTAGTTGCTTGCTATAGGTAGTCGTTTGAAGATCTTCATTGCGGAATATGCTTTTCTAACTTAAAAGCATGGCTTTCTCTCTCTCTCTTCTCCATATTCCGCATCCCTGTAGCTTCTAAGATATGCACTGCTTTTTTCTCTTAAGTTTGAATACAATTGTTCTTCAGCCTCCTACTAAGTTGTTTTAAAATTCTTTTATCAATCAGACTAAAACCCAAGTGAGGAAACCCCAGTTTCCCTGGTAATACATGGCACCCTACATGGGGCTCCTACAACCTCTAGTAAACTAATAGACAATTGTATTCAAACAACTACCTATAGCAAGCAACTATTGGCAAAGCAAAAAGTTGCTGCAGTCCTTCAAATTATAATTACGTATGAGAGTCCTCCAACTCTCCTGCATTTATTTAGTCATACAGCCAAATGCTCACCAAACATTTATAATACACATGATGTAGAGTAGTATAAGCCCTGGGGATAAGGTCATGAAGAGTTAAATTATAATTTATATATAAAAAGCCATAAAACCCCAACTCAGTAATTTATTGCTTTTCTGAGAAAGTGGTCCATGCTGAGGCATCCTTTCCCTCTGAGGTACCAGCCCTACATCAGGTATAGTATAGAATAAAGTTTCTTTAGGGCATGGGAAGGAGGGTTGATAGGAGAGGAGAGAAGAGAGAGAGAGAGAGAGAGAGAGAGAGAGAGAGAGAGAGAGAGAGAGAGAGAGAAAGAGAGAGAGAAAGAAAGAAGAGAGAACACAAGGGGAAGGGGACAGAAGGAGAAAGGGTTCAGAGAGAGAAGAGAGTCGTACAGAGAGAAGGGGCAGAAAGAGTGAGGAGGGACTAAATAGCCCCTTTCATAGCAAGCCAGGCCTACCTGACTGTTGCCAAGTCATTAGATTCAGTTTCTTAATTGATGATTGATCTAGAAGAGTCCAGCCATCTGAGGGGTGCCACGTCTGACCAGATAGTCCTACAATGTATAAGAAAACCATTGCAACCCAGGAACTACCCTAGGATATCATTTATTTAAAGGAGAAAAATAGGGGAGGGGAAGGAATCCTTTAAGAACCTTGTGATAACATAACTTCAAAAGCCACAAAAATATGTTCACTGCTGATTCTAAGACATTTAAATGAAGTTCTCTTGAAAAGGTTGTTCCAACATTTGGGTGTGTCTTATCCTGTCCCTAACTTCTCTCCTTCTATTAATGTCTGAAATTAAATTTACGTTAAAGGCTTTTCTTAATAAACTTCAGCTATGCTTCATTTAGAGTCACTTTGAAATTCTTTTCTGGGATGTAGTCTGGGATATAGCAGCTTTGCTTGAGTGAAGATCTTGGAGAAAATTTCAGGCTGTGATGGTGGACGATGCGGAGCTGTCTCTAGAGTGCACTGTCAGTGCTGGTGACCTTCTTATCATAAATGTAATCTCCTTAACAAAGATTCAGGCACTTTAGTGAAAAACAAAACAAAACAAAACAAAGGAAAGGAATACCCCCCTCCCCAAGCTCTAAAGAATTCTTGAAGACTTGGCAGTGTTTCAGTGCTTTTACCAGCACCCAAAATCTGCTCATGTTTCCTGAAGTGTCATGGGAAATGAACAGAAAGTCTTTATTTCTGGGATTAATAGATGGGGGTCAACTATATTCACTAACTTAGTGGCCATAATTACAATTCTAAATTTTATCTACCCTCTATTTTTTCTTACGTTTTTCTTTAAATAAGGAGTAATACCATCTGGTTAAGAATATTAAATAGTGTGTCAACCATAAAACGACCCACTGTGAATGGCCCACTACTGGAGCTCAGTTGGTTAATTTTATTGCCTTAGGCTTGGCAAGTATCCAATCAGATATACACAGGTTCCTGGTTACTGAGGACAGATCCTTTCCTCACAGTCATCAGCCTATAAAGCTAAGAACTAAAATTGTCAATAGGCTTAGAGATCCTTCTACTCAGCCCCCACTGCTGACACAGAAAGAGACTGGAGGAAGAAAACCTTTTATTCAAGCCCAGGCCTGGAAAAATGCAGTGAGACTGTCTATCTCAAAGGAAACTATATTAGTTACCTTTCTATGTGGTAACAAAACACTTGATTAATCCAACTTATTAAAAGAAAGCACTTAATTTGGCTTATAGCTTCTGAGGGTAAGAGTCCATGATGACAGAGTAAAGGAAGAGCTGAAAGTTTGTCAGGGGCATCTCTGTCTATACACTAAAGGCCTGGAATCAGCCATAGGCCTGAAGACAGCGGTAGGCCTAACATGCATGCCTGCTAGCACAAAGTCTTGGTCTCTGTGGAAAAACACTAGAACAGATGGCTAGAAACTATTGTAAACAAACAGCTTTGGTAGATAAGTTGTCAGGCTCTAGTCATAGACCTTGTAGATTGGTGACCTTGGGTAGATAGTACCAACTTAGATTAGGACAAGTGAATCATAGTTGGAGTCATAGTGTCCTGTCCCCTGAACCTTCACCCAGCTGACACACTGTTCTGGAAGATATCTGTACTCCCCCTGAACACCTACGCTACTGTTTCATCCCCTTCCCCACATCCTGCCTTTTTGTGTTTATAACCTGTGTGTGAAAAAGTAAAAATTGCGATCTGATCAGCCTATAGACAGGTCGCCATTCTTTGCGTCTTTGCCTGCTACCTCCTCCCCCTCCCCCCACCAGGTGATCTTCCTGGACCCCTGTTTAATGTCCTGCTGGACAGGACAAAAGTTCACTTTTTGATTCACAATCATGAGGCAGAACGAGATAATTGGGAATTGTATGAGTCTTTTGAAACCTCAAAGCCCACAAGCTGGGACACACCTCCTACAAGGCTAGTCATCTTAATCCTTCCTAAACAGTTTCATCAACTGAGGACCACCTATTCAAATAAATGTGCCAGTGGACACATTCTCATTCAAACTACCATAAAAACTCTTTCTCTTTCCCATTTTGCAAAAGGGAAAGTACTTAGGGAGTTGATAGGATGATGAATGTAAGATTGTTGTGGTTGGCAGAGTTTCTGACCCCGAACATAGCCATTGACTTCTCTCCTGATAGATTTGTAGAGTAAAGTCTTGCTCAATCTTTGTGTGTGTGTGTGTGTGTGTGTGTGTGTGTGTGTAGGAAGATATCAATTTAATATAAATGAAATAGATTATTTGGTGCCTTTGTATGGAAAAATTATTTTCCTTTTATGTGACCATCTATGGACATAAGCTGTGTGTTGTGTTCAGTTATTTTTATTGGGTATTTTATTTATTTACATTTCAGATATCATCCCTTTACCCCATTTCCCCTCCCTAGAAACCCGCTATCACATACCCCTCCTCCTTTTTGCTTTTGTACTCTTTTAATTACATGCAAGTATTAAGGTCAGTTCTAGGTTGAGGAACGAGCAATACAATAGATGCAAATAGTCAAGGAACAAGCAAAACAATAAACACAAATATTTTGGTCATCCTGATAAGCCCTTAGAAACACTGATCACAGGAGTGTTCATGGAATTTTGTTTATTGCCTTGCTTGTTCTTTGGCTATTTGTGTTTATAAACGTGCCTTCTCCCCCATATTAAATACCTGGCCGGGATCATGCCTTTTGCCAGTAAGTGGATCCTTCCCTTTCACCTATGCATAAGTATGCCTAGTTGTACAGTGCCATAGACACTCAGCAGAAAGTTTCTTGGCATCCAAATTTTAAAAAAAATTTAAAATAAAAAAAACATGATTTAAATAAATTGTGATGTACGGGGATATATCTTCTCCCTTTTTATTTTATGAAGATATTGTTTTAAAGTTCCATGGGCTCCTTCCACAGTCCCTTGTCCTTGACAATTATAAAGAATCCCAGTAACATGGGTAATGCTAAATTACTGCCAAAAAGTCTCAAATGTTTGACTTCGATAGCCAATTCCATTATCTGTTTTTGTTTGTTTTCTTTTAAAATTATTGGATACTTTATTTATCTACATTTCAGATGTTACCCCCTTTCCCCATTCCCCCCTAAAACTCCTTATCCCATCCTCTCTCCTTCTATTTCTTTGAGGGTGTGCCCCCACTCATTTATCCACTCCCACCTCCCCACCCTCGAATTCCCCCTCATTGGGGCCTCCAGCCTTCGTGGGACCAAGGATCTCCTCTCCCACTGATGCCCACAAGGCCATCTGCCACTACATATACAGCTGGAGACATGAGTCCCTCCATGTGTGTTCCCAGGCTGGTGATTTAGATCATGGGAGTGCTGGTTGGTTGGTATTGTCACTCTCCCCATGGGGCAGCAAGCCCCTTAAGCCCCTTCAGTCTTCTCTCTAACTCCTCCATTGGGGACCCTGTGATCAGTTCAATGGTTAGCTGAGTGCATCTCACTCTGTATATGTCAGGCCCTGGCAGTGCCTTGCAGGAGACAGGTATATCAGGCTCCTGTCATCATGCACTTCCAGACATCCACAACAGTGTTTGCATATGATTATTGCATATGATCGGTATGGACCCCCACTTGGGGCAGTCTCTGGATGGTCTCTCCTCCAGTCTTTGGCCCACACATTGTCTCCATATTTGGTCCTGTGAGTATTTTGCTACTCCTTCTAAGAAGGAATGAAGCATCCACACTTTGGTCTTTCTTCTTCTTGAGCTTCATGTGGTCTGTGAGTTATGTCTTGCATATTGTAAGCTTCTGGGCTAATATCCACTTATCAATGAGTGCATACCATGTGCGTTCTTTTGTGATTAGGTTACCTCACTCAGGATGATATCTTCTAGTTTCATCCATTTGCCTAAGAATTTTAAGAATTCATTGTTTTTATCAGTCTTGCTCAATCTTATCATTGAAAATAATCTTCAATACCTACTTCCTGAGCCCATGTAAGCATATCAATTGCAATTGAAAAATAGTAGTAGGTGAGGAAGGGTAAAATAGCATGATTTCCCCACTTAGAATTTATAATGCCAAATGAAAGGAGAGAAATACAACTGCAGTCCCTAATAGTTAAAGCATCATGTAAAATATTAGATATAAATTAGACAGCAATGTGGAAGACAGAGCTAGAGAGCTTTGGTGGCTATTGTTACAGATATGTTTTTTTTCCTCTCTCTCTCCCTCTCTTCTGTTACATGATTCCTGATGAGAAGAATGGGCTTGTCAGTAACCTGGTTGGGAAAATATCCCTCAAAGCAGCTGTTCTAAAGACTTTACAATGGAGATAGCATGTACGCTACTTGAACAAGATCAGTGGTATTGGCCATTGCCCACTTTACACTTGACAATTTGCTCTCCACAACCACTTTGCTGGCCATTGTCTAGTCTTTCCTCTGCAGTGGTCCTTTGTCCATGCTTAATGGTCTCTATTCTAGTCTGTAATAATCTGCTTATCTTTTATACTATTCTTACACTTGAATTTAAGTGTGTGTGTATGTTCTTATATGTTTGCATGCTTGCTGGAGTCCAAACGTTGACACTTGGTGTCTTTCTCATGTTACTAGAATTTTGCAGAGTCCCCTCATAGTTTCCAAATGCTACTGGAGCCAATGGATTCCCCATTTGAGGCTCTAGTCTCACTAATTAAGTTTAAAATGGACTCCAATGGAAGCTCGAGGACAATTTATTATAGTTTAAAATAACAACATCTAAGGGCAGGCCAGCTGTAACATTAGTAGCTTCCCAGAGAAGGAGAATGGAGGAAAGAAGCAAGGAAAGTCATGCTATTGGAGTTAAGATGTCGTGGAGGTAAGCCAGATAACAGCAGATGGCCACATGTTATAGGGTAGGGTAGGGCTTTAGAGAAAGTAAAAAAAGATGAAAGTATCATCAGAAAAAGAATACTTAGGTTCTGGCCAGCATCTCAAAGAGAGAAAAAAGTAAAAAAAAAAAAAAAAAAAAAAAGTAAAAGTTGTACTTTCCTTGAATTCCTGTGGGTAGACTCAGATGAAATCATTACAGCTTGGCTTGTATGGAATGCATTATAGGAATTCTGGAAAGGAAAAGTGCAGTGTCTCATTAATGGAATAGGTAATCCACCCACCTCTAGCTGAGTATGCCTTTTTAGGAGTGGTCCTTCCTCCCTAAGAGGTGGCTCTCTTAACCTGGCCATTGACCCTACTAAACTAGAATGTTAGGTCTCCAAGAAGATATTTCATTTTTTTGACCCAAAGTTTTTCTTTAATGGGCTCTTACCCTCCTCTAATACTCAGTTGCTCGCCATCTTAGTTTTGGAGACAGCATCTACTAGTGAACCCAGAACTCAAGCTACACTAGCTGGCCAGCAAGCTCCAAGAACCCTCCTGTCTCCATCCCTCCAGCCTAGGGGTTATGGCACATGCTGCTGGACTTACCTTTATTGTTTGGGATCTGGGGAATGATTTCAAGTCCTCATAAAGGTACCATGATCATTGTATTGACTGAGCCATTTCCCCGTCCCTGAGCTTAAATTATTTTGATGTAGACCATTATGATCTTGAAGCCAAGGGAAATCAGAGTGAGCTCTTGATAACAGTATGTCCTGATATCTCAATGTTTGTCATTAATTGTTTATCTCAGATGGATAGCTGAGTAATATGTATGTCATTTACTTGTTTTATAAATTTTGTTTTTGAAACAGGTTCCCACACTGTAGCTCAAAGTGGCTTTAAACTGATTCTGTAGTGCAGGATAGTCTCAAACTCATGTCAATTCTCCATTAGGCTTCATATGTGTGTATGTGTATATATATATAATATATATATATATATATATATATATATATATTATATATATATATATGACATGAGCCATTATGTCCAGATATGAAAGTTTACTTTTGACAATTCAGTAAAATGCCATAAACAAACATATGTTCTATAATATAAATACCACCACAGTTTCTGCTCTTGTAGAATAATCTGCACCTGCTCACGGTGTGAAACAGTGGGCATAATGCTGGGCAGGAACAGATACTGGAAATAAAGCCTGGATGCTAGAACGAGAGAATATAGAACTTGCTGATCATTCCAAAGAAGAAGTGTCTTAGGGTTTCTATTACTGTGATAAAACACCATGACTAAAACCAACTTGGGAAAGAGGTTTTACTTCATTTTATAACCTGTAGTCCCCCATGTAAGGAAGTCAGGCAGGAACTGATGCAGAAGCCGTGGAGGAAGGCTGCCTACTGGCTTGCTTGTTCCTTATAGGTTGCTCAGCCTATTTTCTTAGAGCATCCAGGTTGATCTGCTCAGGTGGCACTTTCCACCCTGGGATGGGCCCATTTACATCAATCACCAATAAAAAATGCCCTGCTCATGGGCAAAGAGTAGGGGAAATTTTCTCAGTTGAGGTCTCCTCTTCTCAGATGACTCTAGCTTGGGTCTAGCTGGGGTCAAGTTGAAATAAAACTAGCCATCACAGGAAGACTAAGATTCTTCTATCAAAGAATGAGGGAGAAGATGGTAAGGTATTATCAAGACAAATAATTGGGGCTACAATAGTAAATAAATGAGGATAGGAGGGTCAGCTGCCAGTGTGGTAGCCTGGGGTCAGGGAATGACAGACATAGTGTTCCTATAGAGGTTCTAGGGTTGTAGCACAGTGGTAGAACTTACCCAGTATTCATGAGGTCCTTGGTTCAATTCTCATCACTGGAAAAAACAAAATGTTTATTTGGAGGAAAAAAAAAGATCACCTTAGGAAAATATTCCTGGTTTGTAACTTTATTTTTTGCTTGAATATAGGACAATTTTTCTTTCACTATTTTTTTGTTTATGGTTTCTCCCTTTCACCTTGGAGTTCCACCTCCTACAGATCTCCTTGTTCCTTTCAATAGCTCTCTCATCTGCTTTCATGTATACATATTCACTCTCTTACCCCCATAAGCCCCATTTTTCCTCTCATGGCCCCCTTTCTAGTTTTTTTCAATAATTTATATTATTATTTTAAATTTTATTTAAGTTATTACAGTCCAATCGTTATCCCTCTCGTTCTGTCCCCTGACAGTTTCTCATCCCATTCTTCCTCCCTTGTCTCCAGGAGGATGTCCCTCCACCCCTCACACCTGCCACCCCGCCCCCACATCCCACCAGGCCTCCCTACTCCTTGGGGTCTTAAGTCTCTCTAGGGTTATGTGCATCACTAAGGGCAGACCAGGCAATTCTCTGCTGTATATGTGTTGGGGGCCTTGGACCAGCTAGTGTAAGCTAGCTCAGTGTCTGAGAGATCTTGGGGGTCCAGGTTTGTTGAGACTACTGGTCTTCCTGTGGGGTCACCCTACTCCTCAACTTCTTCCATCCTTTCCCTGATTCAACCACAGGGGTCTCCGACTTCAGTCCATTGGTTGGGTGTAAGTATCTGCTCCTGTCTCAGTCAGCTGCTTGTTGGGCCTCTCAGAGGGCAGCCATGCTAGACTCCTGTTTGTAAGTACACATCAGTACTTACAAACAGGATCAGTAATAATGTCATGCCTTGGAGCCTCCCCTTGAGATGGATCCAAAGTTGGGCCGGTTACTGGACCCCTTTCCCTCAGTTTTTTTTTTTTTTTTTTTTTTTTTTTTTTTTTCATTTTTGTCCCTGCAGGAACAATTCTGGGTCAGAGTTTTTGACTGTAGGATGGCAACCTACACTTGATGCCCAGTCTTTCTGCTGGAGGTGAATTCTACAATTCACCTTCTCCCCACTGTTGGGCATTTCATCTAAGGTGCCTCCCTTTAAGTGCTGAGATTCTGTCACCTTCCAGGTCTCTAGTACATTCTAGAAGGTTCCCCCTCCTCCCACCTCCCTAGGTTGCATATTTCTGTTCATTCAATAATTTATTTTTTTATTCACTTACATCCTGATCACAGCCCTCATCCCAGTCCAGCCATTACAAAGTCCTCCTCCAATTACCTTCTCCTCTCCCCTTCTTCTCAGAGGAGAAGCCACCTTGGGTACCACTCCACTTTGGGACATCTAGTTCCAGCAGAACCATGCACATAGACTCCTGTTGAAGCCCAACCAGGGGGCCTGTTGCAATGGCAGGCAACAGAGTCTGAGACAGTTCTTGCTCCAATTGTTAGGGGACCCACATGAAGACCAAGCTGCACGTCTGCTACACATGTATGTATGGTCCAGATCCAGCCCCTGCATGTTCTCTGGTTGGTGGTTTAGTCTCTGTGAGCTCCCATGGGCCCAGGTTAGTTGACTCTGTAGGTCTTCTTTTGGTGTCTTTGACCCCACTGGCTCATTCAATTCTATCCTCCACTCTTCCACATGACTTCTTGATCCCCACCTGATGTTTGGTTGTGGGTCTCTGTATCTGTTTCCAGTTTTTTGACTACTCCCACACTAAATTCTAGGATCTAAATAGCAGAGAAATGTAAAAGTAACTTTTATTTGCCTGGTAAAATAAAAGTAACTTTATTTTATCTGCAGGCTTACTGCCTCTATCTGTTAACCTAGGCCTATTCCTGGAAGCTTCTAGCCTTTGTACAATCTTACCTAGGCCCAAAATATTTTTTTAGCTTCTGAGACTTACTGCTGAATAAGCTCACCCCTTTCTAGTTCTTTCTTTCTTTTTTTATTCAATATTTTATTTACTTACATTTCAGATGTTATCTCCTTTCCCCATTTCCCCCCCTCCCATTAGTCCCTGGTTCCATCCTTTCTTTTCCTTTTTTGGTTTTATACCGTTTAAATTACATGCAAGTATTAAGGTCAGTTTCTAGGTTGAGGAACTAGCAATTACAATAGATGCAAATAGTCAAGGAAGAAGCAAGACAGTAAACACAAATAGTCAAAGAACAATACAGGACAATAAACAGAGTCCAGTTGATCACTTCTGTGATCACTATTTCTAAGGGTTTATCAGGATGACCAAAATATCTGAACCTACTTTGCTGTCCTAGCCTGTTGCAGCTTGAGCTACCCCACGTTTGGGGGCCAAAAATGTCTCGGACCTTCTGTCAATGTTGGGACCCGCACTACCAAAAGCCTTGGGGGCTAAACTGTTAGAGCCAGCACTTCCCCAAGCTGCTCAGGTCTGCGGGTCAGGGTTCAGCAAGAGAGAGAGTGGGGATGGACTTGAAGAATGGAGACCAGACAGAGTGTGATTCAATCCCGTTTATTCTTCAGTCTCTCTTCTTCTCTTCAAGTCCCAAGTCTTGAGTTCCTAGTCCCTAGTGCCTCCAAGTCCCAAGTTACTTCTTCCAAGTGCTAAGTGCCTAATGTCTAATTCCAAGTTCTTCCTCCAAGTGCCAAGTGCCTAATACCTAATAATTGTTGCTTTCTTCTGAGTTCTCTAGTCCAAGTGTCTTCTTCCTCAATGCCTAATTCCTACTCCAAGTTGTATTCCAAGTTGTCCTGCAAGTTGTACTGACTCTTCTGTCTGCCTCTCACCTTTTATATGTCTCACTTCTAAGCCATGCCTCTAAGTCACGCCTTTAATCATGCTCTTAGGTCTTGTCTCTAAATCTGATCTCTAAGTCACGCCCTTAAGTCTCAGCTCTAAATCACAGCTTTAAGTCTCACACAACCCAAGGGAAGATCCTGGGTATCTAAAGCAAGATGTTATCAGAGTGTGCTCAGCTGTTGTAGGCCATTGTAATCAAATCTCTTATTAGGGTATATGGCTCAAGATGGCTGCAAGGATGATAGCCGCCTTCTGTCGGCTCCCCTCACTAGCCCAAAGTCATTTTCATGCCTGAAGGCTATTTCTTTGTTCTAGCTTAAGATTTAGATTCCTGCCTGTAATTACGTCTTTGTTCTAGCCTAGGATTTAAATTTCTGCCTGAAGTTACTTCTTTGTTCTAGCCTAACGTCAGATTCCTGCTTGCAGTCTATTCCTTGTGATCTCTGGCTTGCTGATTGAACTCCGCTGTTCTGGTTCATGCTCCTCTCTAAGCTGACCGATTCAATATGGCTTCTCCCTTGGCCTCTGACTGAATTTCTCTACTTGGCCTCATACTAGCTTTGGCAATGTTCTAATCTTCTGGCTTCTCCCTTCTCTGGCTTGTTCTGCCTTCACCTGAACATTTAGCTTGTTCTCTCTCTGCAATCTGTCACTGTAGTGTATCCTAATAAAACTGCTGCCCCTTTCCTTTCTGCACTGTCTCTCTGAAAATCACCTCTCTTTACTCTGTTCTCATGAGACTTGGGTGTATACTATCTCTGATTCATTCTGCCAAATCTTTTTCTGATTCATCACTTTGTCTGCTACTGATTACACATCACTTCAAACATGGATACTTTCTTCTATAAGCTAGCTATCTTTATTGTTTAGAATTAAAGGCATGCAATAAGCATGTATCTGTTTTTCCAGACAGAGGTATTAAAAGTATGTGATAAGGGCTGAACCATACCACAACTGAAAAAGTTTTATTTTTTTCCCCAGTAAATAACACAATCTTGGGGTTCACAGTGTGATCAAATATCCTGCAACAGAGAAAACATTCAGCAGTTATCTTTCTAAATCAGGGTTACTTTTGTTTAACATAATAATTTTCAGTTCCCTCAATTTTCTGTAACTGACATGATTTCAGTTTTTTTAAGGCTCAGTAAAATTTTTTGTATATATGCCCCACATTTCTTTCTTTTTTTTCTTCTCCCCTTTTTGGTCTGGTTCATTATAAAATTAAATTAATTTTTAAAAAACGTATTCACTTTTCATCCTGTTCAGTGCCCCCCTCCCAGTTACCTCCTTCCACAATAATTCACCCATCCTGCCTCCTCCTCTGAGTGGGTTGGGTCCCCTGGGTAGTCCCCAACCCTGGGACTTCAAGTCTCTGTGAGGCTAGGTGCTTTCTCTCCCATTGAGGTCAGACAAGGCAGCCCAGTTAGAAGAACATATTCCACGTACAGGCAACAGCTTTTTGGATAGTCCCCATTCCAGTTGTTTGGAACCTACATGACAACCAAGTTGCACATCTGCTACATATGTGTGGGGAGGCCTAGGTCCAGCCTTGTATAGTCTTTGGTTGGTAGTTCAGACTCTGAGAGCCCCAAGGGTACAGGCTAATTGACTCTGTTCATCTTCCTATAATGTTGCTTTCCCCTTCTGGGCCCATAATCTTTCTTTCTATTCTTCCCTAAGAGTCCCCATGCTCCATCTGCTCTTTGGCTGTGGGTGTCTGTATCTGTCTGAATCAGCTGATCAGTGGAGCCTCTCAGAGGACAACTTGCTTCTGTCTGTAACAGAGTATTATCAATAGTGTTAAGGATTGGTGCTTGCCTATGGGATGGGTCTCAAGTTGGGCTGGTTATTGGTTGGCCATTTCCTCAATCTCTGCTCTGTGCCTACATTTCTTCTAGACAGGATAAATTTTGGGTTTGAAAATTTTGGCCTTACATTTCTTTATCCACTCACCTTTTGATGAACATCTAAACTGGTTTTATTTCTTAGCTGTTATGAATAGTATAGCTTTAAAACATAGATTTGTGAGTATCTTTGTCACAGCATTTAGCATTCTTTGGGCATATGCTTAGGAGTGGTATATAGTTTGGCAAATCACAACCCTATTTTACTTTTTTGTTAGAAAACTTTCTAGTGTTTTCTCTTGAAAATTAAAAAAAAAACCCTGTATGTATATGGGTATTTTGCCTGCCTATATATTGTCTGGGTATTACATATATGCCCATGGAGGTCAGTAAAAGGCATTGGATTTCTTGGAACTGGATTTACAGACTGTTGTGAGCTGCCATGTGGGTTCTGGGAATAGAATCATCTGGAAAGAACAGCCAGTGCTCTTAATCTCTGAGCCATCTTTCCTGTCTCCATGATTTCTTTAGTGGCTGCATGTACTTTTGATCCAACATGCCAGTGCCTAGGGCATCTCTTTCCCCATACCCTCTGGCTATGTTTATTGCAGTGCAACATACACTTCCTCTTGATTTTGTGGCACCTATGCAGGTGAGCACGTCTGTGGCAGCTGCAGCTGACTGCAGCTTGAGTGGAGCATCTGGATGTAGCAGGGTTCTGGCAGAGGCACAGTTGCTTTGTAGATAAGTTCAGGCCTAGGCTGATGATTTCTGTTTACTTTAGCTGTTTCTCCTCTAGGAGCAGGATCTATTGTTCTGCTTTCTACCCAGACATACCTGATTGGAGAATTAACTTTGCTGCATTTCCAACCTGTAATCTTAGAACCATTGGACATTTCTACCAATGTGCTTGCTTTCAAGGACAAGTCTGTGTGATGTTTAAAAATTATATAATAAGGAAGAAAAAATGGACAACTCTTTTATCCTTTTAAGCTCACAATCTGAGCAAAAATTAAATTAATAGTCACATACATATGTATGAACATATGCACATCTATTACCTATTAGAATGTTAAAAATTTAAATTTCCCTGGAAGCTAAAAATCTTGATAGATTATTTTAGAATAGGGCATGCCTAAGTCAAAATGGTAATCTCAATGACACAGGCTGGAGAGATGGCTCAGTCATTAGAATGCTACTTTGGCAGAGAGTTTGGTTCTAAGCACTCATGTCAGGGAAACTCACAACTGCTCGTAATTCCAGCTCTAAGTCATCAGACTCCCTCCTCTGGCCTCAACAGGCATCTATGTGTATATGCACATACTAACATACATACATAAGCATAAGTGAAAATAAAGTAAGTCTCAGTAGTATCATTGGAAGTATGATGATTCAGATGTTTCATGCAAATTTGTGTGTGTATGTGTTTAACCTGATCCAAAAAAATACTTAAAGGCCATGTGGATGCTTAGCTAACCTCTGATAGTGTTTTATTGAGCAATTGGGCTAAAAAATGTAAATATCTAAGCAGATCCAAGACTAAAGAATCCTTTATTTTTGTTAAATAGAAAAGTCATCTCTGGTGTTCCAGGGCCAATAAACTTCCCAGGTTTGGGTGTGATTCCAGATAATGAGGTGAAACCAAAGATAGAGACTGTGAGACCAGGATACAGACACTGAGAGGAACAGCCTTGACTTGTACCCTGATGCCATCATTTCCTAATGTGATCTCAGATATGTCACTTGCTATTATCCATCTTTTATATAGACAATAATAAAACAATACTTTCTAAGAATGACATAAGTGAGGGTGAATAGGAAAAATTCATGGTAACAAACAGATACTGTAGAGCCTCTGTATTTCTGGTCTCCTCATCTATTCACTCATCTATTCATTCAACCTATTGAAGAATAGGTTACATTTATACTAAACATGTATGGAGTTTTTTTTGTCATTATTCCCTAAACAATACAGCAGAAGTATTTATGAACTATTTGTATTGCACTGACTATAAGCAATCTAGAGACAATTTTTGAATACAGAAGAGAATGTGCAGAGGTGATATGCAAATGTTCTCCCAATTCATATACAGGACTTGAGCATCTGTGGATTTTCAATTCCATGGAGGGTACTGGATTCATCCCAGTGGATTACTGAAGGACAAGTGTAGTTATTATTGAAGGCAATTATGGATGAAATTATTTAAAATTACTTGGCATGTAATAAAGTGTTCAGTATCTTGCTGTGTTTATTGTTATGATCAACTTGGTAATTTCCAACAAGATATTTAATTTTTCTGACCTGCAATTTTCCTAGTGGAAAAGGCAGCTTGTAGGAAGCTACAAAATTTTAACTTATAGTTCACTGTTAACAAATGTATGTTCCTTTTGGTTTTCTTTTAGTTTTTTTTTCTATTTTTCATTGTCATTATTTGTAAGAACTAAGGTGATTGTCCTTCAGGAATAATTTTTTCTACATTTGAAGGGTTTGGGTTTATGTTTGCATAGATGTGTGTATATGTGTGTATATACAAATATATATATATATATAACTGCCCAATTCCTCCAAGTCTGTGAGGCATGAAATATTTCCTCCCATATGCATACCTTCAGCATCATTTTGAAACAGGAAGGGAGGTTGTGCTTTTGGGAAAC
This sequence comes from Arvicanthis niloticus, assembly GCF_011762505.2. Taxonomy (NCBI): domain Eukaryota; kingdom Metazoa; phylum Chordata; class Mammalia; order Rodentia; family Muridae; genus Arvicanthis; species Arvicanthis niloticus. Next base: position 8,586 of record NW_023045273.1, on the reverse strand, counting down.
AATTTTCATGTGCTTGGTAAAGTCCTGAAGCACAGGCTGGCCTTTTTGCTAGTTGGCCCACAGGTCAACTCCTTGTGTGGCCGATGAGCTAATCGTATCAGGATACTCCAGTCCTTGGCTTGGCTTCTGGAAGGTTTTCAGTTTTTTCCAGTCTAGGCTTTTTTCTGTCTCCCCAAAGATGTTCTTGTTCACTGAAGCTCTCACTCCTCCACCTCACTCGTTTTCACCGGCTGCGTTCATCTGACCAGATTCCAAAAGCCAGGTCATCTGTACCACTCTCGTTCTCTCCAGCCTTTACTCACAACAATCGGTGCTCCCTTCACCAAAACAAACTTCTTTTTTAAAATTGCAAATCCATGATGTGGAAAATAATTTCATGGCTAAACACCTTACACTCCTGGACCAGTGGCAGTGTCACTTTCCATCAGGACACACTGATTTCTGTAGTGACTGTGCAAGTTCACACTTCCATCAGCAATGGATGAGTATTCTCTTTGCTCCATGTTCTTGACAGCACGAACTCTCATTTGCTTTATTAATCTTAGGCATTTTGAAGGCTGTAAGATGGACTCTCAGGGTAGTTTTGATGTGCGTTTCCCTGGTGGATAAGGATGTTGAACATGTCTTTAACTCTTTCTCAGCTGTTTGTGTTTCTTCTTTCGAGAATTCTGTTTATAACTGCGCCTCTTTTAAAATTGAGTTATTTGTTTTCTTCATATCCAGTGTTTTTTGAGTCCATCATATGATTTTGATATTAGCCGTCTACATGTAGCTGGTAAAAGCAATCATTTCCCAATTCCGTAGGCTGTTGCTTTGTCTTAATGATGATACCCTTTGCTATGCAAAGCTTTTAAGTTTCATGAGGTTCAATTTATTAATTGTTGATCTTAGTGCCTGCGTTAACTCTTTTGTTCAGAAAGTCTTTTCTGGTGCCAATGAATTAAAGGTTATTTCTACATTCTCTTTTATCAGATCCAGTGTATCTGTTTTTATGTCGAGATGTTTGATCTGTTTGGCGTTGAGTTTGGAGCAGGGTGATAAGTATGAATCAATTTGGATTCTTATACATGTAGCTGTCTAGTTTGATCAGCACCATTTCTTTAAGATGCTATCTTTTTTCAATTTTTGAATTTCTGTAATTTTTTATTAAATACCACCAGTGTGTAGATTCAGTGTGTGCCTTCATCTTTTATTCAATTCCATTAATCATTTTTGGGCCAATACCTGCTTTTCTTATTACTGTAACTTTGTATAGAATTTGAGGTTGAGAGTGGTGATACCTCCAGAAGTTCTTTGATTATTCAGGATTGTTTTTTAGCTCTCTGGGTTGTTTTGTTCTTTTCTGTTTTTATATGAACCTGAACATTCTCCTTCATGATCTTTGAAGAATTGGTCAAAGTTTGATGGGAAAGTACATTGAATTTATATATTGGTTTTGGATAGATGGCCATTCTTGCTATATTAATCTGACCAATCCACGAGCATGGAGATCTTCCCATTTTCTGAGGTCATCTTCAATTTCTTTCTTTAATGTCTTAAATTTTTTTCATACAAGTTGGTTTTACTTGTTGGTTAGTTACCTGAGGCTGTGTTATATTTTTGAGGTTACTATGAAAGTTATTGTTTTGCATATTTCTTTTTCAGTCCATTTGTGATTTGTTATAGGAAGACTACTGATCTATTATGACTTAATTTCTGGTACATTGCTGAAAGTGATTATCAGTTGTAGGAGTTTCCTGGTAGAATTTTTAAGTTCACTTAATAAACAATCATAATATCTGCAAATAAAGATACCATGACTTCTTCCCTTGCAATTTGTATTCCCTTGATATCCTTTAATTGTGTTATTACTATAGTTTAGACTTTAAGTACTGTATATAGGACAGAGAGTGGAAAACATTGTCTTATTTGTGATTAGAGTGGAATTTGCTTTGATTTAAATCCATTTAAATTGATGTTGCATATGAACTTGCAATAAGCTGCCTGCCTTTATTTTGTTAATGTATGTCCTTTGTATCCCTAATAACTCCAGTACTTTTACCATGAAGGGGTTTTAGATTTTTTCAAAGGTCTTTCTGTATATATGAGGATTTTTTCTTTAATTTTTTTTTAATTTGGCAGATTACATTTATAGATTTACACATATTGAACCATCCAAGCATCTCTGGGGTTAAAGCCTACTTGGTCATAGAGGATGATCTTTTTGGTCTGTTCTTGGATTCAGTTTGTAAGTATTTTGTTGAGTATTCTCACATCCATGTTCATAAGGAAAATTGCTCTGTAATTCTCCTTCTTCATTGCATCTTTATGCAGTTTGGATATCAAGGTAAACTGTGGCCTTCATCAAATTAATTGGGCAATATTTCTTCTGCTTCTATCTGTTTATAATTTGTGCAATAATTTGAGGCATATTGACATTAACTTATCTGTGAATGTCTGGTAGACTTCTGTGCCCAAAACCATTTTGACTCCCCCCCCCCCCCACACACACACTTTTTTTTGGTTGGGAGATTTTTATTTACTGTGTCTATTTTCTCTAGGGGTTATAGACATGTTTAAATTGTTTGTCTTACCTTGATTTTATTTTGGTAAGTAGTATCTATCATGATAATTATCTTTTTCGTTTGTTTTCATTTTTTTAGATTTTCCAATGTGGTAAAATACAGGTTTTAAAAAAATATGTACTAATTATTTTTTGGATTTTTTCAGTGTCTGTTGTTATATCCCCTTCTTTACTCATATTTTATTAATTTGGATATTTTTGCCTTTTAGTTAATTTAGATAATGGTTTGTCTACCTTACTGATTTTCTTAATGAACTAATAAAATTAACTTTGTTTTGTTGATTCTTTGTATTTTTTCGGTTCCTATGTTTTGATTTCTGTCCTGAATTTTATTATTTCTTGCTATGTACTCATTTTAGGTATGAAGTCTTCTTTTTTTTTCTAGTACTTTCAGATGTGCTGGTAAGTTACTAGTATGAGATCTCTTCAATGTATTTATATAAGTGTGGGGAGCCGACAGAAGGTAGCTATCATCCTTGCAGCTATCTTGAGCCATATACCCTGACAAGAGACTTGTTTACAATAGCCTACAACAGCTGAGCACACTCTGATAGCATCTTGTTTAGATACCCAGGATCTTCCCTTGGGTGTGTGAGACTTAAAGGTGTGTGACTTCAGGGCGTGACTTAGAGATCACATTTAGAGACAAGGCCTAAGAGCATGACTTAAAGGTGTGACTTAAAGGCGTGGCTTAGAAGTGAGACATATAAAAGGCGAGAGGCAGACAGAAGAAATTATGAGGTAGAAGACACTTGGACTAGAGAACTCGGAAGAATTATTGTTAGGTTTTAGGTACTTGGCACTTGGAGGAAGAACTTGGAAGTAGTAGTAGGCACTTGAGACTCAAGGCAGGCAACTAGGAATTAGACACTTGTACTTGAATCTAGGAATTTGGAAGAAGAACTTGGAACTAGGGACTAGGAACTCAAGACTTGGGACTTGGACTAGGAAGCGAGATTGAAGAATAAATGGAATTGAATCACACTCTGTCTGGTCTCCATTCCTCGAGTCCATCCTCACTCTCTCTCTTGCTGAACCCCAACCTGCGGACCTAAGCAGCTTGGGGAAGTGCAGGCTCTAACAGTTTTAGCCCCCAAGGCTTTGGCAGTGCGGGTTCCAACATTGATAGAATTGATAGAGCAGGTTCTTGACATTTTGGCCCCAAATATGGGGCAGCTCAGGCTGCAACATATAAGCACTTTTTTGGGCTATAAACTTGCCTCTTAAAACTGCCTTCACTATATCCCATAAGTTTTGGTATTTTGTGTATTCATTTTAATTCAAATTTAGAAAGTTTTAAAATTTTTTGTTAATTTCTTTCTTGATCCACTTTTTTTCATTCAGTAGAGAGTTGTTGAGTCTCTGTGATTTTCTGAGCTTCCTGTTGTTTCTGTTGTTTTTAATATCTAGCTGTAACCCATGGTGGTCAGGTAGGATGCAGGGTGTTATTTCAATTTTATTTTGTATCTGTTGAGACTTGCCAAGTATATGGTTCAGTTTTGGAGAGAGTTCCATGATGTACTGAGAAGAAGGCAGATTGTCTCTGTTTGGGTGAAACGCTCTGTAAATATCTGTTGAGTCCAATTTGTTTTATGATGTGAGTTAGCTCTAGAATTTCTCTGTTTACTTTCTTTTCTGGTTTACCCATTTATCCTCAAGAGTGGGGTATTGAAATCTCCCACTATTGTTGTGAATATGTCAATATGTTATGTAAACTGAAACAGTATTTTTTTTTCATGAACTTTGGTGACCTGTGTTTTGGAGCATAGATGTTAAGAACTGCAATTTCCTCTGAGTATATTTTTTCTTTTTTTGTGTATATTGTGCCATTCTCCATTTCTTCTAGTAAGTTTTGGTTTGAAGTCTATTTTGTCAGATATTAAAATGGCTACACTGGCTTGCTTTTTAGATCCAGTTGAACAGAATATCTTTTCCTGTCCTTTCTACCTGAGATGGTGTCTATCTTTTGATATTAAAATGTGTTTCTTGGATGCATCAGAAGGGTGGATCCTGTGTTTTTATTCTTTTTGTTGGAACAGACAAAAGAAGGATGCATAGTGAACAGAAAAACTTGAGAAAACTGTGAGAGAGGTTCCAGGAAAAAAGGCAGAAGGCCTTTTACCTTAAGTGCATTTTGTTCCCTGGATTATTCTTACATGTGATCTGATTGACTCCTATGACCAATATTTGCATCAAATTTATAGGACATGTTTATTTTTGTTGGATGTCAGATCATAGCTGTAGAACCCAATCTGGTTAGTGTACCCTGAATCTGGGTGTGCCCTTGTGCCTTGCTTTCATACTTTCCCAGATATAATCTATAGTACATGCCAGGTAATTGTGTTTAAATTTGTATGTCCTGAGAAAATTCTGGGAACGTGCTATTCTGTTAATATTTAGTATGTGCTAACAGGTGTTTATTTACATGTTTTTCTGTTTACTTTTTTTTCTAAATGCAAACAACCTTCCTTGGATTGTTCCTTTCTTTGTTATATCCATGTATTAAAGTACACTGAAACTGAAGTAAGGTTGTGCACAGAATTAGCCTGTAGTTGGACTTATTCTTTGAGGTACTCAAATCACAGTTCCAGCAGACAAGATCTGTACAGGTTGATAACATGTTGCCTGTTAGTCTGTTTCTTTTTATTGGGGAATTGAGACCACTGATATCCAGAGTTATTAATGAACATTGATTGTTGATTTCTGCTATTTTGTTTTGAAGGTGTGTTTTTTCCCACCTCTTTTTATTTTGGGGCCTAGGATTATTTATTCTTTGTGGGGTTTTGTTTTTGATGCTTGTGTGTGTGTGTGTGTGTGTGTGTGTGTGTGTGTGTGTGTGAAAGAGAGAGAGAGAGAGAGAGAGAGAGAGAGAGAGAGAGAGAGAGAGAGAGACTAACCTCTTCAGGTTGAAGTTTTCTTTAATGCCTTCTACAGGGCTGGATTTGTAGATAGAAAATGTTTAAAATTTGGTTTTGTTTTAGAGGGTCTTTCCTTCTCCATCTATTGTGATTAATAGTTTTGCTAGGTTTAGTTGACTTAGCTGACATCTATTGTCTCTTAGACGTTGAGAATATTTGTCCCATCCTTTCTACCTTTGAAAAATATCCATTGAAAATTCAGATGTTGTCTTAGTTTGGGTTTGTATTTCTGTGAAGAGACAACATGACCACAAATAACTCTATAAAGGAAAATATTATATTGGGACTAGCTTACAGTTTCAGAGATTTAGTCTATTATCTTGGTTGTGGGAAGCATGGCAGCATGCAGGCAGACGTAGTGCTGGAGAGTAGCTGAGAGTTCTACTTGTGATCCACAGGCAGAAGTCAGAGAAGAACCACTGGATCTGGCTTGGGGATTTGAGGCCCAGAGCCTAGCCTTAGTGACACACTTTCTCCAACAAGGCCACCACCTATTCTAGCAAAGTCACACCTCTTAATGCCATTCTCAAAGCATTTAAATATATGAGTCTATGGGGGGCCAAAACTTGTTCAACCACCATAGGTCTTATTCTACTACATCTGCTAATATGTTACATTGGCCTTTCCCCCTTAAAGTTCTTAGTTTTCTTTGTTCTCTCTGTTAAATGTTTTGTTTATTGTCTGCCAAGGTAATTTTTTTTTCTAGTCTAGTTATTTGTGTTCTGGATCCATTTTGTACCTTCTTTAAGTTAGAGAAATTTTCTTCTATGATTTTGTTTAAAATATTTTCTGTGCCTTTGACTTAGGTTTTTTTTCTCCTCCCTGTACTTCTATTATCCATAGGTTTGGTCTTTTAGTACTGTCTCAGATTTCTTGGATGGTTTGTGCCTGAATGTTTTTTCAATACAACATATTCTTTGACTGAGGTATCCATTTATTCAATCCTGAGATTTTTATATTCCATTTATTGTATTCTATTGTTGAGGCTTATGTCTGAGGTTCCTTTTTGCACTCTCAAATTTTTCTTTTATTTATGCTAATCAAAGGCTTTATAAGTTTGGTAATGTTCAATATCAAGATGCACATACAATCAGAAGTGTAACCCAATACCCAACCTAGATATAACAACTATCATTGACTGGCAGAAACACGCAAACATCCGCCTCCATGTCCCCCCCCCCCCTTCTCTCTCTCCTCACCTATCTCCTCCTCTCCTTACTCCTTCCACCTTAGGTCCTCCTACATATTACCCTTCCTGTTAAAATAAAACTTTTCTCTTAAAATACAATAAGAGCATAAACTATACCAATTTGTGTTAGTAAGTTACAAGATAGAACTAATACCCAGTCCATCATTTTGTTGACTAACCAGAATGTCTGTCATCCCTCCTAACTAAAAGACTGAGTTCTGAACCTGGCTTTTTTTCTTGGCTTTAGAATGAATGTTAGCTGAGAACCATCCTCTCAAATCTTTTCTTTCTTTCTTTCTTTCTTTCTTTTTTTTTTTTTTTTTTTTTTTTTTTTGGTTTTTCAAGACAGGGTTTCTCTGTTTAGTCCTGGCTGTCCTGGAACTCACTCTGTAGACCAGGCTGGCTTTGAACTCAGAAATCCGCCTGTCTCTGCCTCCCAAGTGCTGGGATTAAAGGCGTGAGCCACCACCCGCCCGGCAAATCTTTTCTTTCAAAGTAAGTAGCCGGATTGGCTATGAGACTATAAGTTTTCAACCCTGTCAGAAATCCAGGATGACTGTTAACTGAAATTATGGGAAGCACAAAGTATAGCTTCAAAAACATAGCAAGTTTATAGAGACCGCTGAACCCCTGGACAGTCCCTATACTATAAAACATTGTAGCATCTGATATTCAGCCTTCTGGCCCAGGGTCATCTGACAGACCTTAGTGATGTAGAATTATTAAGGGCTGATCGTTCTGTCTTGGCAGATATAATCAGTCGACTATTCCGCAAGTGTGTCCTTTTCTGGACAGTGATTTGTTGTAGATGAAAAGAGGCAATTCTTGTCTAGTGGTTGTCTCACCACAACTGGAGTAACTCCAAAGTTGCTCAATTTCTTCTTAGAATCCATGACAGGAAGCTGTCAGGAGCAGACAGGTCTCTAATCAAAATGAACATTAATATATAAATACTTGTAATATCAATTCTATGGATTTCTGACGTTTTGAAAACCAACTATCCATGTAAGGCAAACTGGACTGTTGTCTCTCTTTTTTTTAATTTTAATTTTTATTTTTTATTAGATATTTTATTTACACTTCAGATGCCATCCCCTTTCCCCATTCCCCCCCGTAGAAAACCCCGATCCCATGCCCCCGTTTCCGTTTTGCATTTATACATTTTTTTTTTAATAATGTTAATCATAAGCGTTATAAGTTTGGAATTGTTCAATCAGAGGTGTAACCCACTGACCAACCTAGATATAACAACTATCTTTGACTAGTGGAGATACATGAATATCTGCCTTCCTGTCTCCCCCATCTTTCTCTCTTTCATCACCTACCTTCTCCTATCCTTCTTCTCCTCCTCTTCTTACTCCTTTTCTTCCTCTCAGTATTCCTCCTACCTTAGCTCCTCCTACACATCACCCTTCCTGTTAAAATGAAACTTTTCTCTCAAAATACAATTAGAGCATAATTATGCCAATTTGTACCAGTGAGGTACAAGATTGGACTGTTGTCTCTTAACTCCTCTCAGATATTTCTAAATAAAATATTAAAAATACCCTAACAATAAACTCAGAGCCATGAATTTGCTATAGGTCCTTAACTCACAGGCTAACCATCTCAAATCAGTTAGAAAAGTTAAAGAAGGACTGGGTCTAAGCCTTGTATTCCTAAATGTGTTATACAGGCACAATGCCTATGAGAGTAACAATATTCATCTCACTTTTATATCAATAAGAAGCTCATACCAATGAAAACCTTAAATTTGAAATCAAAGTAAATTTTGTACCATTTAAGAAATTATAACTTCATCTTAATAACAATTGTACCAATAGGTTATAGCTATGCAATAAATGGATTTAATTGCATAGCAATACCTATTAGCTAACTCCGGTGTTATTAAAGATCACTACTTTTCCCTAGAAGAC
>NW_023045271.1:23276-40544 GCF_011762505.2 Arvicanthis niloticus | reverse complement strand
GGGTAGTAGACTTTTGCAGCCTGAGCTGCCGCATGTTGGGTGCCAAAATGTCAGGACTGCTCGATTAATTTGGAACTCGCACTCCTAAAAGCCTTGGGGGCTAAATTGTTAGAGCACATACTGCCCCAAACTGCTCCAGTCTTCGGGTCGGGGTTCAGCAAGAGAGAGAGTGAGGATGGACAGGAAAAATGGAGAGCAGACAGAATGTGATTCAATCCTGTTTATTCTTCAGTCTCTCTTCCTAGTCCAAGTTCCAAGTCTTGAGTTCCTAGTTCCTAGTGCCTCCAAGTTCCAAGTTCTTTCTCCAAGTGCTAAGTGCCTAATACCTCATTATTCTTCTTCAGAGTTCTCTAGTCCAAGTGTCTTCTTCCCTAATGCCTAATTCCTACTCATTTTTTCTGTCTGCCTCTCACCTTTTATATGTCTCATTTAGAAGCCATGCTTCTAAGTCACACTTTAAGTCATGCCATTAGGTCTTATCTCTAAATCACACCTTAAGTCACACCATTAAAGTCTTGCATCTAAATCACACCTTTAAGTCTCACACACCCAAGGGAAGATCCTGGGTATCTAAAACAAGATGTTATCAGAGTGTGCTCAGATGTTGTAGGCTGTTGTAATCAAGTCTGTTGTCAGGGTATATGGCTCAAGATGGCTTCAAGGATGATAGCTGCCTTCTGTCAGCTCCCCACAGTAGACCAGCGTGGTATTTGCTGCTCTGAGTGTAGCCACTCCTCTAGGATATCTCAGAACATGGTGTCTGCTGCTCCAAGATCAGTGGCTCCTCTAGGATGCCTTAGGATATGGGTTCCCCTGCTGTGAGGTCACTGGCCTCTCTAGGATGTCTTCTGATGTGGTTTCCACATTGTCTGCTCCAGCCACCGGATCCAGGCGAGGGGCTGAAGTGGAGTGGTATTCTTTAGGGGCAGAGTTTGGGTGCCAGGTATGCCCTGGATGCTCCCTGCTGCCAATTGTGCCTCTTGGGCCTAGGCAGTGGGCAAGTGATCCTACCTGCTCCAGCCACAGGGATCTGGGCAAGAGGTGGAAGGGAGGATGATGTTTTCTAGTTCCAACCATTTACCTAAGAATTTCTCGAATTCATTGTTTTTAATAGCTGAGTAATACTGCATTGTGTAAATATACCACATTTTTGTATCCATTCCTCTGTTGAAGGACATCTAGGTTCATTCCAGCTTCTGGCTACTATAAATAAGGCTGCTATGAACATAGTGAAGCATATATCCTTGTTATATGTTTCAGTATCATCTGGGTATATGCCCACAATTGGTATATCTGGATCCTCAGGTCATTATGTCCAGTTTTCTGAGGAACCACCAGACTGATTTCTAGAGTGCTTTCATCATCTTGCAATCCCATCAACAATGGAGGAGTGTTTCTCTTTCTCTACATCCTCGCCAGCATCTACTATCACCTGAGTTTTTGATCTTAGCCATTCTGACTGGTGTGTGGTAGAATCCCAGGGTTTTTTGATTTGCATTTTCCTGATGACTAAGAATGTGACCAATTATATGGTCTATTTTGGAGAAGGTACCACAAGGTAATGAGAAAAAGGTATATTCTTTTGTTTCAGAATGAAATGTTCTATAGATATCTGTTAAATCCATTTGGTTCACATCTTTTGTTAGTTTCATTGTGTCTCTCTTTAGTTTCTGTTTCCATTATCTGACAATTGCTGAGATTGGGGTGTTGAAGTCTCCTCCTACTATTGTGTGAGGTACAATGTGTGCTTTGAGGTTTAGCAAAGTTTCTTTTATGAATGGAGGTGCCTTGCATTTGGAGCATAGATGTTCAGAATTTAGGGAGAACTAACATTAATCCAATGGTATTTGGCATGACACTCGAGATGGCTCCTTAGTCTCAAACTCTGAACTTCCTTTAAATAATTTGAATAGGATGAGGAGCATCATTCCATTGTTCCAAATGCCTGTCTAAATCCTCTTGTGGTTTCTTTTCAGATTATATAAATCTTTTGCCTTTTACTAACATACTCTTTTATAGTAGGCATTCACTAAAACAAAAGTAAAACACAGTCACATTGTACGTTCTTAATACTAAAAAGACTTTTCTGGGATATATAAGTTGTGGGACCAAAAACCATAGTTGTTGGTGTTTCCTTCATAAGCCAAAAATATGCATATTATGTATATATATAAAATGTTTGGAACTTGGCACCATTCACTCAGTGTGTGAATGTGTATATCTATCTCTCTGTCTGTATGTTTATATTTGCATATGCATGTATAAAGTTTTTTGGAGATTTTAAGTATTTATCAAATGTGTATTCATGTATGAATATCCACGTATTATGCAAAGTGGTTGAAAATTGCTCATTAGGACTTGCTTCATCCACTAATTGTGTGTGTGTGTGTGTGTGAGTGTGTGTGTGTGCCTTCTCTATAGTACACTAAACCCACATTCTTTCTTGGTTTTCTAGTAGGCTGCATAAGTTCTTTTAAATATTTGTAGGGTAAAGGATCCTATGAATGGTCCTATCTTCTTTATTATTAAAAATAACTATAAAACAGTCAAACTGTTCTTGTAACTGACAGACTTGTTTAAGAGCCCTTTTAAATACCAGTGAATAAAAAGAGATTTCATCCATTTTAGACTCATTAGGCTGTAACCGAGTTTTAGATATCAAATTAGGCCAATTGGTATTATGGGATTTTGCAGACTCTTCCTCTAAATTCTCTCTTTTATGAAACATAATGGATTATTCTCATCTTTATCATGATATTTATCATTCCCAATATTAAAAGCCTCATGAGAATCAAAATATATTATGGGGATTTTATTTTTAGGCTTCTGGTCTAATGATGGAGTATCTTCTCCACGATTCTTTCCTGTGAACGGGAAGGTAAAAGTGACTTTCTCTTCAGACTTGGCAGTATGGTAAAGCTTTCCTAAAAATACTTCAATAACAGAAACCTCAATAGGCATATTATTATGTATACTCTTCTGATACCAAACCTGAATATCCTTTCCTAGTCTGTTCCACTTTCTGAAACCACACTCCCTTGGTCTGGAAACCAAGTAGTACCATTGCTGTACATATTTAAGAAAGCAGTCAATTGTAAAGTGCTGATTTTGATTCACCCTTTCTTTAAAGTATTTTGTGTTACATGTATTAAAGCACTTTTCTGTAGATTACTTATGGCCCATGACTTATTTATAGTTCTTGCCCTTTTACCCTTCTCTATCTGGTCAATTTCTTACCCTGGCGACTTACAAAGAAGTTTTACTGAAGTCTTATTCTTACCAGAAGTAGACTTATCTCTATGGGTCCCTGTACATGAATGAGATACACAGCTCTGAAGTTATGTGGTCCTGTATGCTCCTGATTTGAATAATATACATGTATTTATGGTTATGATAAACATGTACTGAACAGACAAAATATAGGTTTTCAATAAACCTTATAAAATGAATAACAAAAATTGTTGAAAACACCATACATGTATTGTTTGATAAACAATGATGTTTGTAGTGGTTTTTATTATTTAGGTTAGTTGGACTCAGTAAAAAGAGATCAACCCTATAAACTGTGCTGAATATATTTGTAAAGTATTCCTTATTTTATCCAAGTAATTATTCTGTGCTGTTCAATGCAAACAGAGTATAGTTCTTTGTTAAGAGGAATTCACATACACACCACACACACAAACACACACACATGGAAAGACAAAAAGAGGGTGAGAGAGAAAGAGAGCGAGATGGGAAGAGACAGATACTGCAGAGAATCAAACTCATACAAGAGACTGATGGAATAAAAAGACTTGGAGAATATAATACAGACCACAGAATTCAAATCTGAGTTTGCCTTTGATTAAGTAATATAAAGTCGCCTCCAATTTGGACTTAAATTGCTTTCATTGTGTTGAATTCTCCTTTCCATGAAGTTTATGTACCTGCACAGAAGAAACAAAATTTACTTAAATGAATTAGACCCAAAGCATAATTAGAATAGTCTCATCAGCTCTTGACTATTACCAAGAAATACCCATGGTGTCCTGACCATGGATCTCATTTAAGATCTTGGGCAAAAGTTAATAATGAGTGTTCTGGTTTATGAGACCAATTATACTAAATCCTTTAATATCCTTGAGTAAGGTTGAGCTAGCCAATACACTCTCAATAAAAGAAAGGGTAATACCTAAAATTTGTCTTTCTATTGAATCTCTTGCATCAATTCTGCATGATTCACTGACCAATGTTAATGGAGTGTGTGATATACATCCATCAAAATACTTTTAAACCTTTTCAGGAAGCACTATTTGCAGTCATTAGTAAAGTATGACAAAATACTGCCTACAAAGCTCTCATTTGTTATAGATAATGACCTCAAAATAGTGTTCTAGAGAATGGAATTGAGAGTCATTGCACCACAGGAATAATAGTCATTATGGCAACTATGTATGCAATGAAACACTTTAACTAGTAAGCCATTATGAAGCAATTCCTTCAAGATAACTTTCTCTGTCATTCAGACCCAGGGTAGCTTCCTTCTCTTCTATGGTTTCTGACACACTCAGGATGTGGTTGCAACACTGTGTCTCACACAGAAATAGACCGCAGAGTCCTCAGATGTCAGGCTGCTCAGCTGCATGTAGGCCGTGTTGGAGGATGTGTCTGCAGTCAGAGTGGCCTTGCCTGAAACTTCTGATTATAGTCAGTACTATCATCCTCAGGATCAATACCTCCAATCCATTCCAGGCCCTGTCCAGGCCTCTGCTTCACCAGTCTATATCATAATCTGTAAAGGTGTAGCCAGAAGCCTTGCAGGACAATTTCACTGAGGCCCCTGGCCTTGCCAGCTCAGCTCCAGGACTGCTGCAGCTGGACCTCTGAATTTACCCCTGTAGAAAGAAAGGCAAATTGAATGTCACAGTCACCACAGTATATGGCCCCTCAAGTTTGAAACTTAGGAGCCCCTTACCTGTAGTTACTGCCATCAGAAAGGGGATGATCCAAGTGTCTTTCATGATAAAGACCTTGTGATTTAGTGACTATAGAGAAAATAGTACTCATATGTTGTTGCTTGGTGTGGATACCCCTGTATTTATCATCAAAAATGCACATGATTTACATATTCATGAGGCAGGGTTTTTCTTACATAAGGATATTATAGCTGGAAGAAGAAGGAAGTATAGTACACCTGGGTCAGTCAGCAGAATGCTGGGGTCCAAATTTTAATTCTGTCTGAGAAACTCTCCCTGACACATCTGCAGACCACTTAGATACAATATCAAAGCCTAATCTCTCAATTTTAAAATAAAATCCTAAGCTGACACATTTACTTTTCTTGATAACAAAGTTTATTGGTGGTAGAAGCAATGAGGATAATAGTTACTAGAAATGTTACAAATTCCTTATTTATGAGAGTTTGCAATTATTTTTTACATATACATGAAATTAATAGTGGCCTTTCCAGAAGGTTGAATACTAAAATATTACACAAATAATGGAAAGTGAACATGACTTTGAAATATGTGTATGCAAATCGTTATATATTCAGCATTTATATAAGAACTAACTTACTGAGCCAGCAGGTCTATCAACAAATAATTGAATAAACTAAATATGCTATACCTACAACACAGAAGAATTTATTCCTCTGTATTGAAAAAGGAACTTAATTTTAAGTAAATTATGACTTTTTTAGAAACATAGATATTATATTAGTTTCTTATTGTCAATCTAGACATTGTACAGTTAGAAACAATTATGTATGCAAATATGTATAAAATGGAAATCAAACTCTTTACTTGAAATAAATGGCCAAATGGGAATTATAGGAACAGAAAAGGATATGTTGATGTCATGAAGGAAATACTTACTCTACAATAAACTTTTTAATAAAAATTCTAAATATATAAATTTGTTAGTTTTATTTTAATAAGTAATTCTATTTATCCCTGGCAAATTTTATTCATGACTAAAATCTCTTCCTCTCAAACTTATGATCTTCTCTTTTATTTGCAATTATTACATATATGGTTATGTAATGCATACACATATATGCATAGACATATACAAAAAATGTTATGCAGTTTAGTGTTGCATGTACTTGACTAGAGGGCTGAGCACTTGATATTAGATATTTAAAAATGTGCATAGTATATGTGATTATGATCCTACATATAAATATACAGGCAACTTATCTCATCACAACAAAAGAAAAAACAAAACTAATAAACAATATTTTAAACAACTCTTCTGTATTTCAAAGATATTTAAACAAAATTCCAATTTTTAAGTCATCATGGAAATGCAAATTAAACAGCTAAGGGTATGTTCACCACAAATCTAAGTTGTCAGAAAAGGAGATGTTAAGGGATGATGAAGATGAAAAAAAGGACAATTTGTTAGTTGAGTATAGATAAGAGTGAACACTGTTGTGCACATTCTTCAAGAAACAAAATTAGTATCATCATATATCTCCAAAACAAGTAGGGGGCTATGAATAAGAGGCAGCAACATGTGTCAGTGAGATGTCTAGGTGCAACCATTGAAGGATTATTTACAGGAGTTAAGATAAGAAATTTACATCATTATGAAGCTGGGTTATAGGAATTCAGGAATTACTGAGATTCAAAGTGCAACTTTTGAATATGATAAAAACACACTGTGCATACATGTAAAATGATCAAAGATGCAGTAAGAAGGCTGAGATATTAATCACAGTGTGGAAGAAAGAATAAGATAAAGATAATAATAAAGATAAGGAAAATGGAAATTTATCAAAATACTGTTACTGTTACATAGTCTTGCAGTGTAGAAAATTCTATCCTGTGGGAGAACATAGATGACCTTGAGTGTGCTACCCCAAGTGAGAAAACCCAGGTACATGAAGAAAAATGCTACCTGACTTCCATTACATAGCATATGAAAAGATGAAAATTCAGGAAGGGAGGGTATGTTTCCGACTCTCAGAGGCTGATGTGGAAAGGGAAGGTGATAGCAAAAGAGCAAGTCCCAGATTTATGATACAGAGTATAAAGGTGGGTTTCATTTTCAGAATTATTTAATGAATATATGTTAAATAATTTAATCAGAAAATAATTATGTTAGTCAGAATGTTAATTACTTGTTTTTCTGTTTCCATACTATATTTATAAATTAAGCATAAGGTAAATAACTTTGATATACAAAATTGTGTATATATGCATACATATGTTTACCTAAATATATCTATATGTTCACGTACAGATATAGTACATGCATATATACATATATTACACACATATGTATATATTACACACATATATGGATATATGTATATATGCACATATATGTATATGTATATATATGCTATAAGTATATGTATATATACTTATACATATATACATATATTTGTGTGTGTAATATATGTGTGTAATAACAGCTGGAGACTGACTGGCCTCAAGCCTTGGGGCTGTCAGACACAACTGAGAGACCACAGAAGGACCTAAGCCAAAGGGGCAAGGGAGAAAATATGAGCTCTGATAACGCCCTGTGGGAATGAGACTCTTGGTAAATGGTAACTTGCTTGGCTGGGTCTTGGCTGGAACATAGAGAGGTCATTGGCGGGAGGTTAGATGGCAACTCCTTAGTTGAAGACTGTTCCACGGCCCTTTCGAGTCCCCTTCACCAGTGAAAAAGACAGGTGAGGCAGTGTTCGGGTAGTTACTACAGCGAGGCTTTATTACTTGTATCAGCAGAAGCGGAAAGACACCAAGCCGGAAAAGGCACTGCTTATATGCACCCTAGAGTGACGTGTTCACTTCTGATTGGCTGCTTACTCATCACCCCATATTACACCCCGGGATGGGCAGTGACTTTGGCCCCCTTTTGCCTTTTGCACCTGCGCAGTTAGTTGTTTACTTGTGGGAGCACAGGATGCCCGCGCCATCTTGTAACCGCGGCTCCTAACAGAAGACCTTCTCCAAGGTTCCCTATGTTGGGCTCCAAAGAAGGAGAGGTAGTCCATGGTCTTAAAATATGGTCTTAAGATCTTTATTGTCATGGTGGAAAATGGATGAAGCTATACCCCGTATTCTCAGGGAGGGCCTGAGGTTAAATGCCTTTTGTGAGGAGGAGGGTCTGGGTAGAAATGCTTAATTGGCTGCACCCTCTGGCCTTTAGGTATCTTGTGAATATGGACATGTCTTGAGGCTCTGCGGCTTGTAGTCATGCCCTCTACCTGTGGAGGAGCTAGTAGGGGCACTGTCCTAAGTGTTCACAGTAGTCTTATTTGCAACAGCCACTAAGTAGAAGCAACCTAGATGTCCCTTAATTGAAGAATGGACAAAGAAAATGTGTTACATCTAGAATACTATTCTGCTATTAGAAACCAAGACATCATAAATTTTGCAGGCAAGTGGAGGGAACTCATGAATATCATCCTTAGTGAGGGAACCCAGTCCCAAAATGCATGCATGTTATATATTCACTTACAAGTGTATATTAGTCATAAAATACAGGTATTATGTTACACTCCACAGAACAAAAGAGGTTAAGCAAGAAGGATGGCACAAAGGATGAAGCTCATGAATATCACATAGAATTGAGAATTAAATAGTCATAAGAAACACATGGAGAGAAGGGACTGGGAAGGAAGGGGAATGGGGATAAAAATAGGAGGTTAGGATCATGTATGGAGAAGGACAAGGCTATTTGATAGATGAATATGAAATTTAATTGAAACCTGCAACTCTTGAGAGTGAGGAGTAAGAGGCATCTACAAGTTCAGACAGAGACCCAAGATATGGCTGTGACCTTAGCTGTGATTCATTTCATTGGTGATTTGGACCCTGAAGAAGCTACTTACTATAGCCAGGCAGGAACCCCATTGGAGGTATAGAGGCACAAACTCACCCACAAATTTTCAACCCCAATTTATTCTGTTGATAAGCAATGCTGTCACTGGTGTTGGAGCAGAGAGTGAGGAATGGACAACCTATAACTGTCCTGACATAAAAACCATCTCATGTTCAAGCACCAATCCCTTACACTATTAATGGCACTGTTATGCTTGCAAACAGGAGCCTGGCATAACTGTCCTCTGGGACGCTCCACCAAGTAGAAGACTCAGTCATATACAGATACCCACAGGGAATCAGTGGATGGGTCTTGGAGGGGTTTCTTATAGAAGAATAGGTAAAAAATTATAGGCCCTGAATAGGATAAGAACTCCACAGAAAGACCAACAGAGTCAATGATCCTGGATGTTTGGAGCTCTCAGAAGTCTGAACCTCCAACCAAAGTACATTCACAGGCTTGACATATGCATCCTCAAACATATATAACAGATGTGCAGCTTGACTTCATATTGGTCCAAAACTGGAATGGGAATAACCAAGAAGCCATTGTCTATACAAGGTTCCAGAACAGCTCCAGAGAAGCAACCTCCATAAGTTACATCTTCTGTATGAAACACATACAGGAGGCTTCTACTGTACCTGTTCCTTCTGACTTATGCTCCACAGACCCTGGACACCAGGAAACAGCCAATACTCCTAATTCTGGACAAACATCCCTCATATCCATTTTCTAGGTTTCCTAGAGACACATGAGCCCCAATTCCAGCAGAAAGTAGCCAGATATCACGACAACCCTGATGATCCTATTCCTACTTCACCATAACATCTTTCTATTTTTTTCTTTTTTAATTAAACCAAAATTGGGGAATGTTAGCATACTGTCTAAACTACACCCCCACAGTTACCTGGCAACAGCCAGGTAGGCCTGGACCACTATAAAAGGGGCTGTTTGCTCCCTATTCTTTCTCTTTATCTCTTGGTCCTCTCTTGCCTCTTGCTTCTCTCTGTCCACTCACTCCTTCCCCCTTTCCTTACCTCTCTCTCCAGGTGGTTATGGCTGGCCTCTACTACCCCCCTCTTTGCCTCTACCCTCCTGGCTCCCCTCTTCATGCCCTGAATAAACTCTATTCTATACCATACCATCTTGTGTGGCTGGCCCTCAGGGGAAAGTGATGCCTAGGCATGAGTGCACTGAGACATCCTCTTCCCCCATACCTCTACACACCTTCACAAAACATATTCTTTATCTCTTTATCTGTTTATAAACACATCACAAGGGTCTATGTTCTTCTATCTGAACTTCTTCATCTGGCTTTGTGGGAAAGGAAACAAGTAGCCTCCCAGAGACTTGAAATTTCAGGGTTTGTGGAGGGGGTGGGGAGATAAGCTGAGGGAGCCCAGCTGCTCAGAGTAGAAATCTATTCTCTAAGAGTCTATATATCATCAGCCATCTATCTCGTGGTCAGCCAAGTTCCTGGTATCCAGGGTGCACAGGCATGCTAACTTGAAATCCCAGCTCAAACCCTATTCAATCTATTTTATGGTCAGTTTTTAGTTCCTGGTACCCATAGTACTTGGTCACGCTGTCCTGAACTCCCAGCTCTGAACTCTTATCTTATTTATTTTGTCTTGTGGATAGCTAGTTTCCTAGGACCCAGAGCACAGAACAAGCTGATCTGCACTCTTGACTCGATCTGTGGAAGGTTTAAAATTTTTTAACTCTTTCAATATCTCTCACTTTCTTTCATCCACTTTTGAGTCAGTCTTAGCTAGCTGTTTTAGTCATTTATACAATGTCAAAATTATTCCCTGGACTAAGATGGATTCTCCTGGGGAAAGAATTAATACAATGTATATATATCAACACAGATATTTTTTTATATCCTATGGCTATCTGTTCTCCTAATTCAAATTTCAGTCTTGAGTTTTAAAATGTCTGTATCACAGATATAACCTGTGAAGTATGGCAAGAATTTGTAACCCCCAACTACATTCCCTGTGGATATGGGGAAACACAAGTAAATGAATTTGAATTTCAAGTGATACATCCAGACAGACAGATAAAAATCAAGAATAGAATCTGCTTTGAAAGAAGGTCTCTAGATGATCCACAAGCATCAAATGAAATCATAGAGTTGGAATAAAAGCTACATTTAGGCCAAATCTGCAGCAAGCAATGTAGCCAAATCAAGGCTAATGGGTGATGACTGCCCCCTGCTGGCCATCAGTTTTATAAAGGGGAAGTTGTTGGGATCAATTTCTGTCTCAGGAGTTGTGTTTGAGCTTTAAATTTGTTCAGTGTTATAGCAAAAACTTGCCTTTTGGAGTTATCTTTGCTACTGCATGCTTGAGCTTTTTAGTAGTAATTGTAATTTACACCTTACCACTCCTATTGTGTCAAGCCATTACACGATGCCTGAAAGGACATGTGGGAGAGAACACTGGAGAACAAGGACCGTCATTATTCATCAGGAATAATAGAAAACACATAATCAGCTTTTTCTCCAGAACTCTCTAAGACACTTAGCATCCTCAGGACACACATACATTGAAGAAGGCTCCTGTTAGTAGAATATGACAGCTTCTTAGTCAGGACTTGGCCTTCATCCTTGAGGTGTGGGGTCTTTTTGCATGAAAGACACTCCTGAGGAAGAAAGAAGGGAGGTGAAGAGAGGACCTCATTTTCCTTGTTTCCAAACATTATGCCTTTTGAGGAGACATGGAATGAAAGTGCTGGGTTTTGTTACTCTGCTTATCTGATCTTCCTAGTTGCAGACACACAAGAATTGTCAAATGCCTGGAACATTCATCCTTGGTTAGAAGTGAGATGAAGGTATCTGCAAAAAAAAAATGTCTGAGATCGTGGAGTGGTGGGCTGTGAGAAGCAGCTGGGTGCTTGGTTGAGCAAGAGCTTGGAACCCTGGAAATTACTGGACACTAAAGCAGGGAGTTCAGCTCTGCTTCCAGGCCTGGTTCTTATTTAGCTCAGCCCTCCAACAACCACTCCCAAGAGAGGTCTATGGACAGCAAGTTCAAGAGAATAGGCCTCAGGCCCTAGAAAGATTTTACACACTAATGCGGTACCTGAAGGCCAGAGGGTTGGAGGCCAATTAAACATTCTTCCCCAACACCCCCCCCCCTCCTAAATATTAACTCAGTTTGCCATGGGTTTTTGGGGGTGGGGTGTGATCCAGATCATCCATCATCCGCCATGGCATTAAAGCCTGTAAAACCAAGGACTTTCATGTCTTGAGACCATGCCTGTGGAAAAGAACCCTGGAGGAGGCCTTTAGTGAGTTCTGACATGCCTAACTTCCAGCCTGGAGGAACCCAGCAGCATTCCTATCCAACTACCACAGCTGGCAAGAGGAACTTGCATTCTCAGCCGCAGTTACCTACAGAGATCCATACCAAACAGCAAAGGGAATTAAACTTACAGGATTCATAAAATTATTTCTTCATTCTGATATGGAACTATTGTGATTAATGAAAATCTAAAGAGTTTTGCAACTTAAATACTAAGATATTAATGTATGTATTTATGGACTAGTACAGAGAAATGGACTTAACATGCTTTACATCACATGACACCACTTAAACAGCTGTCTAATTATCAGAATTTTGATCACAATGATATTACAATTCTCAATTCTCTCCTTTAGGTTGAAGTGTTATTGATAAGAAAAAACAAATGGTCAGAAGCATTTGTAACATGAAAAATTTGTTTCACTAAGCCTTAGGGCAAACCAAGAAAAATAGTATCAATAATATAACAAAAAGATATATAATACAAATACAAAAATCATCCAATATAAAGAATACTGTGTGGAGAAAAAGCAAATAAATGAATCCTTAAATAATATGGAAATGATGAATACAATAGGAGTAAACTCCCTTTACTGTTCAGTGAACACATTTTCAACACAAATGAAGCTAAACAACGGCAAATACAGAAGGGGAAACTTCTTAGAGAAGAAGGTATCTTACCATGCTGTGGAGAAGGGAAGAGTCGAATAAGAAGTAATAGACCTCTTTTCTAAGATAGAAGCATATCTAGAACACACCAAAATCAAAAGCATTGATTTAGAACTGTATAATCATGAAATGAACTTATGACAGAAAAGCCATCAAAATGAGAACAATACTTCCAAGTCAGTTCCTAATAACAGATTTCATCCAGAATGTAAGAAAATCTCATATAACCCAGAAAAATAGTAAGCAAATAAGATAAAACACAAGGAAGGGTTTGAATAGTGTTTCCTGTGTTTGATTTTTTTTGTCAAAGGAGCATCATACAGAGTCTTGTGCTCCAGGAAGCAGTTTTTTATGCTGCTGACACAAGTTCACAGTGCAATACTACCAATAATACCCTGCATACAATGGGACTGTGTCTTTTATACCCATTTTACTGTTTTATCCCCCATAACTGGCAACAGAAATTCTACTAGAGTTAGTTTTTTCTTTTTTTATACTGTACTTATTATGATGTTTGAAAACTCTTTGTCCTATTCTGTATTTGCTTAACTCAATAGCAAGATGTGAATTTCTATACTGGCTCACAAAGCCCTGTGATTAGCTATTACATACTTTAAAAATGTTGATGATCACGATACTCACTTATCTGTGTCTTTGTGTGTGTTGCTAATGATGCACAGAAATGTGGAGGGTCAGAGGAATTGTGAGAGAAGGTTTTCTCTATTACCTGTGGATCCAGGAGGTTGACCTCTGGTTATCAGAAGGGCAGTTAGCAGCCTTTCCACGAAGTAGTTTTCTAGCCACGGCTTTTATATTATTTTGTCTGCAATCTATTCTGTAATAGCTTCTATACTTGATGTGAAGAAATAGGTTCAAAGTAAATTATTTGAATCTGTGTACCCAGCTTTACAACTGACAGTGTTTAAAAGATTATTGAAACTAAGATAATTCAAATTATTATTGATGGTCTTCTCACTTTTGAAGAAAATCAGTTACCACCAACCTGGTGTAAAATACCCCGATGTCTTACAAAGGAGATGGCTTCCAAAGAACACTAGGTTTTGGTCTCTCCAGGATCACACCTAAACCAAACATGAGGAGGAAAATATGGACTGTATTTGGTTCAATTACACTCTATGACATGCACCTCATCATAAACCAGTTGTACGGTGTTTTAGATTATTGTTTCTCAGTGGACTGTTTGAATGTCAGAAGCATGATTTTCAACTGTGTTCCTTTTTTGAATGGCTGTAATATATCTACATTGTTTTCTATAAAAACATAGAAGTATAACAACTTCAGAAAATGTAAAGCTATGATGGGAAGCTCAATCTCCTGTGCTCTAGTAGGAGGGAGTGAAATTAGAGACTTATCAGAATGTAACACACAAATAACTGAAGGTAAAGTAGGTGTTTCCCTATAAGGCAAAGAATTAGGCCACAATAAGACCCTTATGCATTTGGTGATTTAAAGACCTTGAGCACTGTGGTTTTATGGGTCAGCAGTGAAGAGGATTCACTTCCTAATAGTGGATGTTATGTGTCCAATCGTATGGAGATGACCTCGGTTATCATGTCAAGGTGTCTTTATGTGCTAATTGGTGCTTTGCTGTACTTGATAAAATGTACTTTCCTTCTTCTTCTTTGCTTTTAAATTTGTTCTTATCTTTTCTTTATTTAGCTTCCTTTCCTCTTTTCTTGTATCAAGTTGGAGACAATGTATTGGTTAACCTCATCCACCAATCATTTAAGTCAAGGTTTCTTGGGTGATCCTCTTAAGCTAACTTCACTGAGGTTTGACGAAAGTTCTTGGAACCTATGCTGAAGTCTAACTCTGAGTATGTTGGTATTTTCCTCATGTCAGTAGAATTTGCAGTAATATGTCATAGGAATAAATTACCCACTCATATTCTTCCATAAAGTTGAACAACCAGGATTGTGTCTCAGTAATTTATGCTAAATTATGTAGTATTTATGATAAATGTCAGAACTGTATTTGATGACAAGAAGAGAAGAGAAGAAAGTCCTCCAAATAGAGAATCCTTGCTACTGGTGGGATTGCTGTAATGCCTTTTTTCCCAAAATAAATAAGCCCCACCTGAGCGAAAGTAGATAACTTTCTGGAATGCTAGAAATTAGTTCTTGGAAAAGCCTCATTGGAAATCATGGTGGCCAATGGGTCTGACCTTATAGATTAAGGAACTTGTTTTAAGGCCATTTTATTGAAAAATTCTGAGGAATGGTTCTGATCAAATTATAGCTCTTTATGTGTATTTAATATTTGATAAGTAAATGTTGCCATTAGTTTGGCTAAAAAATTTGTGAAGCTGGTTTTGTGCCAAATCACAGGATTAACATGGCTTTGTAAATTGTAAATTGTAAATTGTAAATTGTAAATTGTAAATGTAAATTGTAATTGTAAATTGTAAATTGTAAATTGTAAATTGTAAATTGATTGTAAAGAACATATCAGAGTTCCCTGGAAATAAATATCATCAGCATAAGGGTAAAGGTTTGTCATTTTTACTCTGACATATCATCAGACAAAAATCTATTACTCCTGTCATTGTCTCATTGTTCAATCCATGGCTACTTCTCATGCTGCCCTTCTTATTCCAAGGCTCCTTTTAATGGGATACCCTTAAAATATGATAAAAGGGCCTATGCTTTGCTTATAAGTCTCAGGCTCAGACTTTGTTTCATGACTAACTAGTGCATTTGTGTCTGAGACATGTGTATCTGGAGTCCATCCTCACAAGGAAAGGCAACCTAGGATCTTAGCTTATGATACTACTTGTTCATCAATTTCATCAGCCATGAAGAACTCATATTATAGTTCTATTTTATTTATGGTTGATTTTTTCTGTGTTTCAATAGTAAACATAGGTTTCTCTTTAGAGAGACAACAATCCCTTTCAGTTCTGATGGTCTCCTACCACCATGTTTAATGTATTCCAGGTGTTTTGATTTTCCTAGGGTTGCCAGAATATGTTCCAAAGTCATTACAAATGCGTTTCAAATTTGAAATTCTCTGATACATAATTTGTAGTTAGACAGAATTAAAGGAAAACCATCACACAAATATTGTCACCATGATCACAACATATCAAGGCCATATTGCAAAAGAACACATCCCTACTCTGCCATTTGTTCTTAATTACCTGGGGAAAGCTATTCCATATTAGGATTCTGGAATCTCAATTTTTTTGTGCTTTTCTGCAAGGGTTTCTGTAATTTTAATTGTCTGAGGAACCACCGAATGTTTTCTAGACTGGATTTTACCAATTTGTAATCCCACCAGAAATGGAATATTGTTCCTCTTTCTCAACATCGTTGCTAGCATGTGCTGTCACTTGAGATTTGGAACTTAGCCTTCCGATTGGTTTCACGTGGAATCCAGGTTTATTCGATTACCTTTCCCTGATGATTAAGGATACTGAACATTTCTTTAAGTGCTCCTCGATATTCAAGATTTCTTAGTTGAGAATTCTCTGTTTAGCCTTTACAGGCATTTTTTAATTGGGTTATTTGTTTTGGGCAGATTTTTTTGTTTATTTTTGTTGTTTCAGAGTGCCAAGACCAAAATGGAAACCCACAGATTAGGAAAAATACATTATTTATTATTTTTTTTTTTTGGTTTTTGAAGGCTGTTGTTGTTGTGTTGTTTTGTGTTTGAGTCTACTTCTTGAGTTCATTATATTTTGAATATTAACCCTAATTGGATATAGGGTTAGTGAAGATTTTTTCCCAATCTATAGATTGTTATTTGTCTTCTTGACAATATCTTTTGCCTCACAGAAGATTTTCAGTTTCATGAGGTCCCATTTGTCAATTGGCGAGCTTAGAGCATAGGCCATTGGTGTACTGTTCAGAAAAATTTCCCCTGTGCCAATGTGTTTGAGGTTTGTTCCACTTTTGCTTCTATTAGACTCATGTTATCTCTCTTTATATGGAGGTTCACAATCCACTTGGACTTGAGCTTTGTATAAAGAGATAAGAATGGGATCAATTTTCATTCTTCTACAGGCCAACCACCAGTGGAACCAACACCATTTGTTGAAAATGCTGTCTTTTTTCCACTGGATCATTATGGCTCATTTGTCAGAGATCAATAGACCAAAAGTGTGGGGTTCATTTATGGGTTTTCAATTCTATTCCACTGGTCTACCTGCTTGTCTCTGTACCAAGACCCAAAATGGCAACCATAGATTGGGCAAAATTTTTCCAACCTTACATCTAATAGAGGGCTACCATCCAAAATATACAAATTACTCAAGGAATTAGACTCCAGAGAACCAAATAACCCTATTTAAAAATGGGGTGCAGAGCTAAAACAGAGAATTCACATTGGAAAATCTGACTGGAAGAAAAGTACTTAAAGAAATATTAAAACATTCTTACTCATCAGGGAAATGCAAATCAAAACAATCCTGAGATTCTATCTTACACAATCAGAATGGCTAAGATCAAAA